>NC_133430.1:46698131-46838131 GCF_011762505.2 Arvicanthis niloticus
TCCACCACAAAGACATCCTCTCCAGTGCTACTCACTATCCACCAAAGGGAAGTCCTACACACTGATTATCTAAGGGACACCCCCTCACTGTTCACCACAGTGATATTCTCCCCACTGTTTACCACAGGGATGTCCCCCTCACTGTCCTCCATAGAAACATCCTCCCCACTGTTCATCACAGGAATATCCTCCCTACTGTCCACCAAAAAGACATCCTCCCCACAGTCAAACACAGGGATATCCTCCCCACTGTCCATGATAGAAACGTCCTCCCCACTGTCCACCACAGGAATTTCCTCCCCACTGTCCACCACAAGGATATCCTCCTCACTGTCCACCATAGAAACATCCTTTTCACTGTCCACCACAGGAATATCCTCCTGACTGTCCACCACAAGGATATCCTCCCCACAGTCCACCACAGGGATATCCTCGCAACTGTCCATCACAGGGACATCCTCCCTGCTGTCCACCACAGGGAAGTCCTTGTTTACTGTCCTCAACACATAAGGTCTCCAGACTGTACACTCAGGGATGTCCTACTTACTGTCTACTACTGGGACGTCTTATACAGTGTCCAACAGAGGGACATCCTTCCCACATTACACCACAGAGACCTCATACCCACTGTCCAGCACAGGGGTGTCCTTTCCACTGCCCACCAAATGGACAATGCATGGCCGGCTAATACAGTGTTAATACAAAAATTAAAAGAACATGTCTTAACTCAAACTGCACAAGTAACATGAATTAATGGTTTCAGCTCTCTAATAGTGGTCTTTAATTCACGTACTACACATGCTTTTCTCCTTGGTTATTTTTACAGACAGGAACTGACTTACATTGTATCATGCGTTTTAGCTGCAAATACAGGTACTTATTTGTACATAGTATACAAAACAAAGCACAAAGGTTGGCTGGCTACTAAAGTGTATGTACCAAAATCAAAGAACATGTCCTAACTCTAACTGCAAAAGTAACATGCATTCAATGTTTCCCCCTCTCGAACAGTTGTCTTTAACTCATGTAGTACACATCCTTCTCTTTTTTGGTATTTATACATGTATGTCCTCCTCACTTTCTACCACAGAAAAGTCTTCCCCACTGTCCACCACAAAGATGTCCTCCTGTGTATCTCAGAGACTTTCTATTCACTTTCCTCCACAGATCTGTCCTCCTCATTGACCACCACAGGGATGTACTCCACACTGTCAACCATAGAGAAGTCCTCCACACTGTACACAACAGGGAAGTCCTCTCCACTGTTCAACACAGGGACGTCCTCCACAGTGACATCCTCCTCACTGTCCACAAAACGAAAGTCCTCCCAACTGTCCACCTCTGGGATGTCCTCCTTGCTGTCCACCACAAGGACTTCCTCCCCAGTGTCCACCAGAGAAACATCTCCCCAGTGTCCAACACAGAGATATCGTTTTCACTGTCCACCAAAGATGTGTCTTTCCAAATGTCCATGAAAGGTACAACCTCCCCACTGTCTACCACAGGGACATCCTCCACAATGTCCCCCATAGAGATGTCCTTTCCACTGGTTACCACAGGGACATCCTCCTCACGGTCTACCACAGAAATGTCCTCTGCACTGTCCACCATTGGTACATCCTTCTTATTGTCCACCACAGGGACATTCTTCTATGCACCACAGGAATGTTCTGCCCACTATCCACCACATGAACATCCTTGCCACTGTCCACTCCACTGAAATTTTCCCCACTGTCTACCACAGGTACGTCCTTCCAACTATCTACCTCAGGGATTTCCTCCTCACTGTCCACAAGAGGGAAATCCTCCCCACTTTCCACGAAAGGAACGTCCCCCTCACTGTTCACCAGAGAAATGTCTTCCACATTGTTTATGTAAAAGACACATACCTCACTGTCTACCACAGGGATATCTTCTCCACTGTTTACAACAGGGATGTCCTTCACACAGGCCACCACAGGGACCTCCTCTCAACTGTCCACCACAGGGTTGCCATCACCACTGTCAACCACAGGGATGTCCTCCTCACAGTATACAACAGGGAAGTCCTCCAAACTGTCCAACACAGGGACATCATCCCTACTGTCCTCCACAAAAATGTCCTACTAACTGTGCACAACAGAAAAGTCCTCCCCACTGTCCACCTCAGGAACATATTCTTTACTGACCAACACAGAAACTTCCTCCCCAGTGTCCACCAGAGTGACATCCTCCCCATTGTCCACCACAGGGACATCATAAACACTCTCCACTAAAGATATATCATTCCCAGTGTCCACCAAAAAGACATCCTTGTCACTGTCCACCACAGGTCTGTTCTTCCCTCCATCCAACACTGAGACGTCCACCCACTGTCCACCACAGAAATGGTTTCCCCACTGTCCAACCCACTGAAATCCTCCCCACTGTCTACCACAGTTTCATCCTTCCAACTGTCCACCTCAAGGAATTCCTCCTCTTTGTCCACCAGAGGGAAGTCCTCCCCACTGTCCACCACAGGGACATCCTCCTCACTATCCACCAGAGAAAAATCCTCCACATTGTTTATGTAAAAGATACATACCTCACTGTCTACCAGAGTGATATCTTCCTCACTGTTTACAACAAGGATGTCCTTCACTCAGTCCACCATAGGGACCTCCTCTCAACTGTCCACCACAGGGGTGTCCTCACTACTGTTAACCAAAGTGATGTCCTCCTCACTGTATACAAGAGGGAAGTTCTCCATACTGTCCAACACAGGGACATCGTCCCCACTGTCCTCCACAAAAAAAGTCCTTTTCACTGTGCACAAGAGAGAAGTCCTCCCCACTGTCCACCTCAGGGACATGTGCTTTACCGACCACCAAAAACTTCCCCCCCCGAGTGTCTACAAGAGGGACATCCTCCCCACTGTCCATCTCAGAGACATCATACCCACTATCCACCAAAAAAATGTCCTCATCACTGTCCATCACAGGAACATCTTTCCCACTGTCAACCACAGAGAGGTCCTCCCCACTGTCCACCACAGGGACATCCTTCCCAATGTCTGCAATAGTAACATCCTCCCCACTGTCCAAAACAGAGATTTCCTTCCCAATGTCCACCAAAGGGACTTCCTACTCACTGTTCACCACAGGGAAGTCCTTCCCACTGTCCACTACAGAGAGGTCCTCCCAGCTGTCCACCACAGGGATGTCCTCACTGTTCACCACAAGGAAATCCTCCCCACTGTGCACCTCAGGCACATCCTCCCATGCACAACAGTGATGTCCTCACCATTGTGCAACACAGGAACATCCTCCTGTCCACACCAGTGATGTCCTCACCACTGTCTACCCCAGACATGTCTTCCTCACTATCCACGACAGGGACATCATTCCCACTGTCCACCAATGGGACGTTCTCCTTTGCTTCAATGAAACGTCCTCACCACTGTCCACCAGAGGACGTCCTCCTTACTGTTCACCACAGAAACATACCTTCCACTGTCCACAACAGGGATGTCCTTCCAACTGTCCACCATAGGGATGTCCTTCCCACTGTCCACTAACGGGACGTCCCTCCCACTTTCCACCAGAAAGACATCCTTCCAACTGTCTACTACAGAGACCTCCTCCCCAGTGTCAACCACAGGGATGCCCACCCCACTGTCCACAACATGGATGTTTTCTGCACAGTCCAATACAGGGGCATACTCAAAAATGTTCACCATAGGGATGTCCTCCCCACTGTCCACAACATGGACATCCTTCCCACTTTAAACCAAAGAAACATCCTTCCCACTGTCCACCACAGTGACGTCCTTCCAACTGCCAACCACACAGACATCCTCCCCACTCTCCACCACAGGGACATCCTCCCCATTGTCTACCACAAGGAGGTCCAGCCCACCGTTCAGCACAGGGAGGTCCTCTCCACTGTCCACCACATGGTTGTCCTCCACAGTGTAATCCACAGGGATGTCCTATTGACTGTGCACCAGAGAAGTACTCACCACTGTTTACCACAGGGATATCCTTCCCACTGACCAGCTCAGTGACGACCTCCCCTCTGTCCATCACAGGGAGATCCTACCCACTGTCCACCACAGAGAGGTTCTCCATTCTGTCCCCCACAGAAAAGTCCTTAGCATTATTTACGACAGGGTTGTCCTTACCAATGTCCACCACAGGGACATCCTTCCACTGTTCACCACACTGATGTCTTCCTCAATGTCCACAACAAAAACATCCTCCCCACTATCCACTACAGGGATGTCCTTCCCACTGTCCACCATAAGGACATCCTTTCTACTGTCCACCAAAGGGACATCCTTTTCACTGTCCACCACAGTGACATCCTTCCCACTTTTCACCAAAGTGATGTCCTTTCAACAGTCCACCACAGGGAAGTTATTTCAACAGTCCAACACATGGATATCCTCCCCACTGTCCACCAGAGGGATGTCTTCACCACTGTCTACCACAGGGACATCCTTCCCACTTTCCATCAAAGGGACGTCCTTCCCACTGTCTAACAAAGGGACATCCTTCAAATTATCCACCACAGCGACATCGTTCCCCCGTGTACCACAGAGACGTAAACACCACTGTCCACCACAGAGATGTTTCCCCACTGTCCACCACAAAGGCATCCTCACCAATGTCTACCACTGGGGTGTTCTTTCCCACTGTTCAAAACAGAGACATCCTCCCTACTGTGCATCACAGGAACATCCTCCTTTGCAAAACATGCACATCCTCACCACTGTTCACCACAGGGATGTCCACCCCAAGGTTCACCACAGGGACAGCCTCCCCACTGTCCACCACAAGGATGTCCTTCACACAGTCAACCACAGAGACGTCCTTCCAACTGTCCACCACAGGGATATCCTCACCATTTTCTACCACATTGACTTCATTAACACTGTTTATCAAAGGGATGTCCTCCCCACTTTCCACAAAAGCATCTTTTTCCCCACTGTCCATCAAAGGGATTTCCTTCCCACTCTCCACCACAGATAAATCCTCCAAATTGTCCACCACAGTGACATCCTTCCCCCATCTACCAGAGAGGTGTCCACCCCACTGTCCATCACAGGTATGTTTTTCCACTGCCAACCACAGGGGTATCCTCAAGAATGTCCATCACAGGGGTGTTCTTTCCCACTGTTCAAAACAGGGACATCCTTCTCACTGTGCACTACAGGGATATCTTCCAGTGCACACAAGGGACATCTTCACCACTGTCCACCCCAGAGGTGTCCTTTGCACTCTTCACAACAGGGACATTATTCCCATGGTCCACAAAAAAGACATTCTCCTGTGCCCACAGAAACATTCTCACAACTGTTCACCACAGGGACGTCAACCCCATGGTCCACCAAAGGGACATCCCCTCCACTGTCAACCACAAGGATGTCCTTCCCACTGTCCACAAAAGGGACGTCCTTCCCACTGTCCAACAAATAGATATCCTCCCCAAAGTCCACCACAAGGACGTCCTTCCAGCTGTCCACCACATGGACATCGTCCCCACAGTCCACCACAGGGACTTTTTTCCACTGTCCACCACAGGGACATTATTTCCACTGTCTACCACAGTGATGTCCTTTAGACTGTTCACCACAGGGACATTCTACCCACACGGACATCCTCCTGTGCACAATATGGACATCCTCACCACTGAGCACAACAGGGACATCCTCACCACTGTGCACCACAGGGACATGCTCCTTTGCACACCAGGAACATCAGTACCACTCTCTACCCCAAAGATGTCCTCTGCACACTCCATGACACAGACATCCTCTCCACTATAAACCAAAGGAATGTCCTTCCCACTGTCCACCACAGGGATGTCATCCCAACTGTCCAACACAGAGAAGTCCCCTTCACTGTCCACCAGAGGGATGTCTGTCCCACTATCCACCAAAAGGATGTCCTCCCCACTGTCCACCAGAGGGATATCCTTCCCACTGTTCACTACAAGAAGGTCCTTCCCAATACCGACAACAGGGACATCCTTACCACTGTCCACAACATAAACATCCTTCCCACAGTCCACCACAGTGTGGTCCTCTCTACTGTCCACTACAGAGATTTTTTCCACTGTCCACCAGAGGGATGTCCGTCCCACTATCCACCAAAAGGATGTCCTCCCCACTGTCCACCAGAGGGATATCCTTCCCACTGTTCACTACAAGAAGGTCCTTCCCAATACCGACAACAGGGACATCCTTACCACTGTCCACAACATAAACATCCTTCCCACAGTCCACCACAGTGCGGTCCTCTCTACTGTCCACTACAGAGATTTTTTCCACTGTCCACCAAAGGGACATTCTCTTTTTGCCACAGAAACATCCTTCCCACAGTCCACCACAGGGACGTCCTCCCCACTGTCCACCACTGTGACATCCTTTCCACCATGAGGAAGTCCACTTCACTGTCCACCACAGAAACTTCCTTTACACTGTTCACCACAGGGATGTCCTCCCCACTGACCACCAGAGGGAGATTCACCCAACTGTCTACCTCAGGGACATCCTCCCCATTGTCCCAAAAAGGGATGTCCTCCCAACTGTCCACCAAAGAGACATCTTACCCATGTCCACCACACGAAGGTCCTCTCCACTGTCCACAATAGGAACATCCTTTCAGTTGTCCAAAACAGAAACGTCCTCCCCACTGTCCACCACAAACATGTCCTACTTACTGTCCTCCACAGGGAGAATCTCCCCACTGCCTACTACAGGGATGTCCTCCCTACTGTCTACCATAGGGACGTCCTCATCACTGTCCACCATAGGGATGTCCTCCCCACTGTCCACCACAGGGATGTCTTCCTGTGTACCACAAGGACATCCTTAAAACTATCTACCACAGGGTCATCCTCACCAATCTCCAGCACAGTGATGTCCTTCCCACAGTTTTCCACAGGGACATCATCCCCACTTTGCACCACAGGGACATACTCCTGTACAGAACAGGGATGTCCTCACCACTGTCCACCACAGGGACATCCTTTCCACTCTCCACCACAGGGACATCCTCCCCAATGTTCACTACAGTGTGGACCTCCCCACAATTCACCACATGGACTTCTTTCCCACTGTCCACCACAGAGTCATCCTCAAGACTGTCCACCATAGGAACATCCTTCCCATTGTTCACCACAGGGACATCCTTCCCACTTTGCATCACAGGGAAATACTCCTATGCACAACACAGACATCCTTCTCACTGTCCACCACAGAGATATCCTCCCTTCTGTACACCACAGTGACTTTCTTCCCACATTCCACCAAACAAACGTTCTCCCCACTGTCCAACACAGTGACGTCCTCCCCAATTTCCACCACAGAGACCTCCATCCCACTGTCTACCACGGAAACATCCTCTCCACTGTACACCACAGGGAGGCCCTCCCAACTGTCCACCACAAAAATGTCCTTTCCACTGTCCACCAAAAATATGTCCTTCACTCTGTTCACCACTGGGACATCCTCCTATGTACCACAAAGTCATCCTTACCACTGTCGACAACATGGTTGTCCTCACCAATGTCCACTACAAGGACGTCCTCACCACTGTCCACCACAGGAATATCTTCTGCACAGTAAACCACAGGGACATCCTACCCACTGTCCCCCACAGGAAGTTCCTCCCCACTGTCCACCACAGAGACACTCTTCTGCCTGCCCACCACAGTGATGTCCTCCCCACAATACTCCAAAGGGAAGTCCTTCCCACGGTTGATGACAAGGACGTCATTTCAATGGTCCACCACAGGGTAGTACCCTTCACTGTACACCACAGGGACATCCTCTTTTGCACAACAGAAATGTTTTTACCACTGTCTACCCCAGTGATGTCCTCTGCACTCTCCACTACAAGGACATCATCATCACTGTCTACCAAAGAGACATTCTCTTGTGCACCACATGAACCTTGTCATTACCATCCGCAAGGCAGTCACCCGTGCTGTCTACCACAGTGAAATCCTCTCAACTCTCCACCACTAGGACATCCTACCAACTGTACACAAGAGGGATGTCCTCCCAACTATCAAACACAGTGAAGTCCTTCCCATTGTAAACAACAGGGACATCCTCCCCACTGTGCACCACAGAAACATCCTCCTGTACACAATAGGGATGTCCTAACCACTGTCCACTACAGAGATGTCCTCTGCACTCTCCACCATACAGATATCCTTCCAACTATGTACCACAGGGATGGTCTCTAGTGCCCCACAGTAACATCCTCTCCACTGTCCACCACAGTGAAATCCTCCCCACTGTCCACCACAGGGATGTCTTTCAAACTGTCTACAACAGGGATGTCCTTCCCACTATTCACAACAGAAAGTTCCTCCCAGCTGTCCACCAGAGGGACGTCCTTTCCTCTGTCCACCTCAGTGACATCCTCCCCTCAGATTATAACAGAAACGTGCTTTCCATTGTCGACCACAGGAAGGTCCTCCCCACTGTCCACCAGAGGTACATTTTCCCCACTGTTTATCATAAGGAGGTCTTTTCCAATGTCCACAACTGGGACATCCTTCTCACTGTCCACAACATATGTGTCCTCCCCACTGTCGACCACAGGGACTTCCTTTTCACTGTCCACCACAGTGAAGTCCTTTCTACTGTCTACCACAGAGATGTCCTTTCCACTGTCCACCACAGGGACATCCTCCGCCCTCTCGACAATAGGCATGTGCTTCCCACTGTCCAGCAAAGAAAGGTACTCCCTGCTGTTCACAACAGAAACATACTTCCCAATGTCCACTTCAATGATGTCCTCTCCTCTGTCCACCACAAGGAGATCATTCCCACTGTCCACCACAGGGTGGTCCTTCCAACTGTACAGCTGAGGGACATGCTTCCCACTGTCCACAACAGAGAGGTCCTCTCTACTGTCCACCACAGAGATGTCCTTTCCACTGTCCACAACAGGGATGTCATTCATACTGTTCACCACAGAAAAGTCCTCCCCGGTGTCCACCACAGTGATGTCCTTCCCACTGTCTACCTAAGTGTCATCCTTCCCTCTGTGTACCACAGTGACATCCTTCCCACTGTCCACCACAGGGAGTTCCTCCCCATTGTCCACTATACAGACATCCTTCCCACTGTTCACCACAAGGAGGTCCTACCCAATGTCCACAACAGGGACGTCCTTCCCACTGTCCACAACTTAAATTTCCTTAACACTGTCCACCTCAGGGACCTCTTTCCCACTATCCACCATAGAGACATCCTCTCCACTGTCCACAACAGGGATGTTCTTCCCACAGTCCACCACATAAAGATCCTCCCTGCTGTCCACCACAGGAATAACCACCCCACTGTTCACCATAGGAACGTACTACCCACTGACCACCACAGGGACGTCCTACCCACTGTCTACCACATGCAGGTCCTCCCCAACCTCCACCACAGGTGGGTCCTCTCCACTGTCCACCACAGGACATCCTTTCAATTGTCCTCCACAGAGATGTCCTCCCCACTGTCCACAACAGGGATATCCTTCCCACTGTCCAACACAGGGACATCCTCTCCACTGTCCACCACAAGGCATTCTACCCACTGTCCACCAGAGGGACATCTGTCCCACTGTTCACCACAAGGAGTTACTTCCTAATGTCCACAACAGTGATGCCCTTCCCACTGTCCATGACATAAATGTTCTTCCCACTGTCCACCACAGAGCCTTTTTTTCCACTGTCCACCACAGGGAAGTCCCCTTTACATTCTACCAAAGTAATGTCCTTTCTACTCTCCACCACAGTGACATCCTCGCCAATGTCCACAACAGGGATGTCCTACCCACTGTCCACCACAAAAAATTCCTCCATGCTTTCCACCACAGGGACATCCTTTTCACTGTCCACCACAGAAACCTCATCCTCACTGTCCAAAAAAGAGATGTCCTTTCCAATGTCGACAACAGGGACATCCTCACTAATGTCCAACACAGAGATATCATTCCAAGTGTGCACCACAGGGGCATTCTTTTGTGCACAACAGGGACTTCCTCACAACTGTGCACTTCAAGGACATCTTCAAGTGCACAACAAGGATGTCCTTACCACTGTCCACCTCAGAGATGTCCTCTGCACTTTCCACTACAGGGAAGTCCTTCCCACTGTCCACCAAAATGAGGTTCTTCTGTGCAACACAAATATGTCCTTACCAAGGTGAAACACAGAGACATCCTCCCCACTTTCTACACCAGTGACTTCCTGCCCACTGTCCACCACAGGGACATCCTTCGCACAGTCCCCCAAAGCGATGTCCTTCCATCTGTCCACCACAGGGATATCCTCCAAATTGTTCTCCACAGGGATATCTTTCCCACAGTCCAACATAGGTACATGCTTCTCACTTTCCACAACAAGGAATTTTTTGCCACTGTCCACCACAGTGACATCCTTTCCACTCTCCACAACAGTGATGTCCTTCCCACTGTCCAACATACGTAGGTCCTTTCAACTGTCCAACAAAGGGACTTCGTCCCCACTGTCCACAACAGGGACATCCTTTCCACTGTTCACCACAGGCATGACTTCACCACTGTCCACCTCAGGGACGTCCTACCCACTGTCCACCACAGGGAGATCCTCCCCACTCTCCACCAAGGACAGGTTTTCTCTACTGTCTACCACATGTATGTCCTTCCAACTGTCCACCACAGTGACATCCTCCCCACTTTACACCACAAGGACATCATTCATACAGTCCTCCAAAGAGACATTCTTACCAATCTCCTCCACAATAACATCCTCCTCACTGTCCAAATCCTTGATTTCCTTCCCACTGTCCACCACAGGAACGTCACTCCCACAGTCCACAACAGGTACGTCCTACCCACTGTCCATCACAGCTATATCCTACCCACTGTCCAACCCAGGAATATCCTCCCCACTGTCCACCATAAGGACGTCCTTTCCACTGTCCACCACAGGGACTTTTTTCCCCACTGTTTACCACAAGAACATCCTCCCACTGTCCACCACAGGGATGTTTCGCCCACAGTGCACAACAGGTACATTCTTCCCACCATCCACCACAGAGACATCAAACCCACTGGATACCACAGGGATGGTTTCCCCATTCTCCACCTCAGGGACGTCCTCCTGTATACCACAAGGATGTCCTTACCACTGTGCACCACAGGGACATCCTTCTGTGCACAACCAAGATGTCCTCACCACTGTGCACCACAGAGACATTCTTTCCATTGTCCACCACAGGGATGTCCTCCCAACTGTCAAACACAGTAAGGTCCTTCACACTGTAAACCACAGGGACATCCTCCTGTGCACAACAGGGATGACCTCACCAATGTCCACCACAGAGACATCCTCCACACTCAACACCATACGGAAATCCTTCCCACTATTCAACACAAGGACGTTGTCCACTGCACCAAGAGAAACTTACTCCCAACTTTTAACAAGGACATCCTCACCACAGTCCACCACAGTGAAATTCTCCTCACTGCCCACAACATGGATGTCCTCCACACTGTAAACCACAGGAATGTCCTCCTCATGGTTCACTAAACAGAAGTCCTAACCCACTATCCAACACAGGGACGTTCTTCCCACTGACCACCTCAGTGATGTCCTCCTCTCTGTCCACCACATGGACGTCTTTCCTACTCTCCACCACAGGGAGGTCCTCCACACTGTCCACCACAGGGACCTCCTTTTGCTGGTCCAAAACAGGGATGTCTTCCCCAAATTCCACCAAAGGGACGTCCTTCCCACTGTCGACCACAGGGATGTCCTTCCCACTGTCTACCAAAGTGATGTCGTTCCCACTGTCCACCACAAGGAAATCCTTCCAACTGTCCACCACGGACATCCTCCAAAATATCCACCACAGGGACCTCCTTACTACTTTCTACAACAGGTACGTTTTCACCACTGTCCACCACAGGTGCATCCTTCCCACTGTCCATCACAGGGAGATCCTCTCCACTATCCACCACAGTGATGTACGTTCCACTGTCAACCACAGAGACATCCTTCCCACTGTCCACCACAGGGAGGTCTTCTCCACTGTCCACCATAGAGACATCCTTTCAATTGTCCACCACAGGAACATCCTCCTTACTGTCCACAACAGGGACATTCTCCCCACTGTCCATCACAGGGATATCCTTTGCACTGTCCGCCACAGAAACATCCTTCCCACTGTCCAATACAGGGATGCCCTTTTCACTGTCCACAACAGGGACGTCCTCAACAATGTACACCAAAGAAACATCTTTCCCACTGTCCACCACATGGATGTTTTCCCCACAGTCCACAACAGGTACATTCTTTCCACCATCCACCACAGAGATGTCAACACCACTGCACACCACAGGGAAGTATTACCCACTGTCCACCACAGGTAATTCATTCTATGTACCAAAGGATGTGTACCAAAGTTAAGACCACTGTCAACCACAGTGTTTATCACAGGGACATCCTCCCCACTGTGCAACAGAAGGACATCCTCCTGTTTAGAACAGGGACATCCTCACCACTTTGCACTACAGAGACATCCGTTCCACAATCCTCCAAAGGGACAACCTACCAACTATCCACCAGAGGGAGGTCCTCTTCACTGTCCACCACAGGGAAGTCCTCTCCACTGTCCACTAAAGGGATGCCCTTTCCACTGTCTGCCACAAGGACGTCCTCCCAGCTGTCCCCTACAGGGACATCTTCCCCACTGTCCACCACAGGTATGTCCTTCCCACTGTCCACAACAGGGACATGCTCCCCACTGTCCACCATTGGGACATCCTTTTTACTGTCCACCACAGGAAGGCCCTCTCCACAGTGCACCACAGGGTCATCACTCCCACTGTCCACCACAGGGATGTTTTCCCTTCAGTCCACCACAGGTACATTCTTCCCACCATCCACTAAAGAGATTTTTACCCCAATGGCCACCACAGGGCCGTCCTCCTGAATGCCAACAGAACATACTTACCATTGTCCACCAAATTTCATCCTCACCAATGTCCACCACAGGGACATCCTCCCCAAAGTGCAACACCGGGACATCCTCCTGTCTACATCCTCACTAAGTTCCACCACAGAGATGTCTTCCACACTCTTCATTATACGGACATCTTTTCCACTATCCACCACAGGGAGGTTCTCCAGTCCACCAAAGGAACATCCTTCCCACAGTCCACCACATGGATGTCCTCTGCAGTGTAATCCACAAGGATGTCCTCCTCACTGTCTACTAGAGAGAAGTCCTCCGCACTATCCACCAAAGGGAAATTCTTCCCATGGTCCAATACAGTTGACATCCTCCCCTCTGTCCACAACATGATGTCCTACCTACTGTCCACTACAGAGAGGGTCTCCCCGCTGTCCACTATTCACCACAGGGATGTTCTCTACAGCACCACAGAAACTTACTCCCAACTGTCAACAAGGATGTCCTCCACACTGTAAACCACCCAAAGGTCCTCCTCACAGTTCACTATAGAGAAGTCCTCCCAACTGTCCATCACAGGCACGTCATTCCCACTGTCCACCTCAGTTATGTCCTCTCCTCTGTCCACCACAGGGACATCTTTCCTACTGTCCACCACAGGGATGTCCTCCACACTGTCCAACAGAAGGATGTCCTTCTGCCTGTCCACCACAAGGTTGTCCTCCCCACTGTCCACCAAGGTATGTCCTTCCCACGGCCCACCAAAGGGACATCTGTTCAATTGTCTACCAGATTGACATCCTTTTCACTGTCCTCTATAGGGATGTCCTTCCCACTGTCTCCACAGGGACGTTTTCCCCTCTGTCCACCACAGGGATGTCCTTCCCAGTGTCCACCTAAGGAATGTCCTTCCCAGTGTCCACCACAGGGACATCTTTCCAACTATCCACCAAAGGGACATCCTTACCACTTTCCTCAACAGGGAAGTTTTCACCACTGTCCACCACAGGGTCATCCTTCCCGTTTTCCACCACAGGGACATCCTCCCCCCTGTCCACAACAGGGACGCCCTTCACATTGTCCACCACAATGACATCCTCCCCACTGTCCACCACAGATATGTCCTTTCCATTGTCCACTTCAGGGATGTCCTCACCAATGTCCATCACAGGGAAATCTTTACCACTGTTTACCACAGGGATGTTTCCCTCACAGTCCACAACAGGTACATGCTTTCCACCATCCACCACAGGGACTTCAATGCCACTGGACACCACAAGGATGTTTCCCTACAGTCCACCACAGGTATTCTTCCCATGATCCACCAAAGGGACGTCCACCCCAATGGCCACCACAGGGACTTTCTCCTGAGTACCAACAAGACGTTCTTACCACTGTCCACCAATGGTCATCTTCACCAATGTCCACCACAGGAACATTCTCCTGTGCACACCAGGGACCTCCTTGCCAGGGTCCACCATAGAGATGTCTTGCACACTCTCCACCATATGGATATTCTTCCCACTAACCACCACAGGGAGGTTCTCCAGTTTACCACAGGAACATCCTTCCCACTGTCCACCACACAGATATCCTCTGTAGTGTAATCCACAGTTATGTCCTCCTCACTGTCCACTAGAGAGAAATCATCTGCACTATCTACCACAGGGACATCATTCCCATGGTTCACCACAGTGACATCCTCCCATTTGTCCACCACAGGGATGTCCTACCCACTGTTCACCACAGTGAGGTTCTCTATTCTTTCCACCACAGGGATGTTCTTCCTACTGTTCACCACAGGGTTGTCCTCTCCAATGTCCACCACAGGGACATCCTTTCCACTGTTCACCACAAAGAAATTCTTTCCACTGATCATGACAGGGACATCCTCCTCTGCACAACAGAGATATCCTCTACACTGTGCACTACATGGGCATCCTCCTGTGCACAAC
Organism: Arvicanthis niloticus; assembly: GCF_011762505.2. Taxonomy (NCBI): domain Eukaryota; kingdom Metazoa; phylum Chordata; class Mammalia; order Rodentia; family Muridae; genus Arvicanthis; species Arvicanthis niloticus. The sequence continues at coordinate 46,713,012 of NC_133430.1, forward strand.
ACGGATGTGTTTACCACTCTCAACTACAGACATGTCCTTTATACTTACCACTACAGGGACATGCTTACCACTATCCACCAAAGTGACATTGTCTTGTGCACCTCAGGAACGTCCTCCCCACTGTACACAAGGCCATCATCCCCACTGTCCACCACAGTGAAATCCTCTCTACTGTCCACCACAGTGACATCTTCCCAACTGTGCACCACAAGCACATGTTCCTGTGAAAAACAGGGATGATCTCAGGAACACCCACCAAAGAAATGTCCGCTGCATTCACCACCATAAGGAAATACTTCCCCCTATCTACCACTGGGACGTTCTCTACTGCACCACAGAAACTTACTCCCAACTGTTCACAAGGACGTCCTCCGCAAAGTCCACCACATTGAACTTCTCCCCACTGTCCACAACAGGGACTTCCTCCCCACTGTCCACCACATGGATGTCCTCCACACTGTAAACCACAGGGAAGTCCTCCTCACGGTTCAGTACAGAGAAGTCCTCCCCACTGTCCAGCACAGGGATGTCCTTCCCAATGTCCACCTCAGTGATGTTTTCTCTGTCCACCACAGGGGCGTCTTTCCTACTGTCTACCAGAGAGAGGTCCTCCACACTGTCCACAAAAGGTTCATCCTTCCTACTGTCCACCACAGGGACATCCTTCCCACAGTCCACCAGAGGGACATCCTTTCCACTGTCCACAACACAAATATGTCCTTTCCACTGTCTACCAAAAAGATGTCCTTCCCACTGTCCACCACAGGGACATCCTTCCAACTGTCCACCACACGGACATCCTCCCCACTGTCCCCCATGGGGACGTACTCCCCACTGTCCACCACAGGAATGTCCTTCCCACTTTCCACCAATGGGATGTCTTTCCAGTGTCCACAACAGCAGATCACCACATCTATCCACCACAGGGACATCCTCTCAACTATCGACCACAGGGAAATCCTTACCACTTTCCACAACAGGGAGGTTTTCACCACTGTTCACTACAGCGACATCCTTCCCACTGTCCACCACAGGGATATCCACTCCACTATCCATCACAGTGACGTACATTCCACTGTCCATCACAGAGACATCATTCCCACTGTCCACTACAGGGAGGTCCTCTCCAACATCCACCACAGGGACATCCTCCCCTCTGTCCACCACACGGACGTCTTTCCCAATGTCCACCTCAGTGATGTTTTCTCTGTCCACAACAGGGGCGTATTTCCTGCTGTCCACCAGAGGGAGATCCTCCACACTGTCCACAAAAGGTACATCCTTCCTACTGTCCACCACAGGGACGTCCTTCTCACAGTCCACCAGAGGGACATCCTTTCCGCTGTCCACAACACAGATATGTCCTTTCCACTGTCTACCAAAGGGACGTCCTTCCCCTGTCCACCACAGGGACATCCTTCCAACTGTCCACATGGACATCCTCCCCACTGTCCTCCACAGGGATGTACTCTCCACTGTCCACCACAGGAATGTCCTTCCCACTTTCCACCAATGAGGTGTCTTTCCAGTGTCCACAATAGCAGATCCTCACATCTATCCACCACAGGGACATCCTCTCAACTATCGACCACAGGGAAATCCTTACCACATTCCACAACAGGGATGTTTTCACCACTGTTCACCACAGTGGCATCCTTTCCACTGTCCACCACAGGGATATCCACTCCTCTATCCACCAAAGTGACATACATTCCACTGTCCACCAATGAGATGCCATTCCCACTGTCCACCACTGGGAGGTCCTCTCCAATTTCCACCACAGGGACATCCTCCCCCCTGTCCACAACAGGGACGTCCTTCACACTGTTTACAACAGGGACATCCTCCCCACTGTCCACCACAGGGATATTCTTTTCTCTGTCCACCACAGAAACATCCTCCCAACAGTCATCTACAGGGACGTCCTCCCCACTGTCCTCCAAAGTTACTTCCTTCCCACTGTCCACCACAGGAACGTCCTCCCAACTGTTTACCACAGAGACACCCTCCTGTGTACCAAGGGACGTCCTCTACACTGTCCACCACAGGGAAGTCTTCTCCAATGTCTACCACAAGGACATCTTTCCCACTGTCCACAACAGGGATATTTTCCCCACAGTCCACAACAAGTACATTCTTCCCACCATCCACCATAGAGATTTCCACCCCACTGGACACCACAGGGATGTTTTACCCACTGTCCACAATAGATAATTCATCCTTTGTACCACAAGGATGTCCTTACCACTGTCAACCACAGGGTCATCCTCAAGAATTTCCAGCATAGTGATGTCCGTCTCAGTGTTCATCACAGGTATATTTTTCCCACTGTAGGGACCTCCTTCTCACTGTCCACCACTGGGAATTCCTCTCTTCTGTCCACCACAGGATGTCCTTTCTACTGTCCACCACAGGGATGTTATCCTCACTGTCCACAACAGGGATGTTTTTCCCATTGTCTCCCCAAAAATGTCCTCTCCTCTGTCCACCACAGTTGCATACTTCCCACTGTCCACCAAAGGAAGTTCCTCCCAAATGTCCACCAGAGTGACATCTTTCCAACTGTTCACCACAAGGATGTCCTTCTCAAAGTTCACTTCAGGGATGTCCTCCCAACTGTCCAACACAGAGACATCCTCCCCACTGCCCACCACAGGGACGTTCTACCCACTGACCACCACTGAGATATCCTACCCACTGTCTAACAAAAGGATGTCCTTTTCACTGTCCACCAAAGGGACGTCTTTCCCACTGTCCTCCAAAGGTACATCCTTACAACTGCCCACCACAGGGACATCCTCCCCACTGTCCACCACAGAAACATCCTCCTATTGTCCAAAAAAGGTACGTCCTCTCCACTGTCCACCACAAGGACGTCATTCATACAGTCCACCACAGAGAGGTCATTCCTGTTGTCCACCAAAGTGATGTCCTTCCCACTGTCCACCTCAGTGACATCCTTTCCTCTGTCCATCACAGGGACATCCTTCCCACTGTCCACCACAGGGAAGTCCTCTCTACTTTCCTCCAAAGTGATGTTCTTTCCATTGTCCACCACAGGGACGACCTCACCACTATCCACAAGAGGGATGTCCTTCCAACAGTCCACCACAGAAAGATCCTCTCCTTTGTACACCACAGGGACATCCTTCCCAGTGTCCACCACAGAAACCTTCTCCTAACTGATGAAAACAGAGACATTCTCCCAATGTCTACAACAGGGACGTCCTCACCAATGTCCAACACAGGGGTGTCATTCCAACTGTTCACCACAGGGACATCCTCCTCACTGGGCACTACAGGGACATCCTCCTGTGTACAAAAGGGATGTCCTCACCACTGTGCACCACAAGGACATCTTCAGTGCACACCAAGAATGTCCTCACCACTGTCTACCACAGAGATGTCCTCTGCACTTTCCACAACAGGGACATACTTCCCACCATCCACCAAAGAGACATTCTCCTGTTCAACACAGATAAGTCCTTACCATTGTTCACCACAGAGATTACCTCCCAACTGTCCACCACAGGGACGTCCTCCCCAATGTCCACCACAAGAACATCCTGCCCACTGTCCACCACAGGGAGGTTCTTTTCACTGTCCACCACAGGGACGTCCTTCCCAATGTCCACCACAGGGATGTCCTTCTCACAGTCCACCAAATGAACGACCTTCCATCTGTCCACCACACAGATATCCTCCCCACTGTCCACCACGGGGACGTCCTCACAACTGTCTTCCACAAGGACATCTTTCTGACTGTCCACCAAAGTGATGTCCTTCCCACTGTCCACCACAGGGACATCCTCCATATAGTCCACCACAGGGATATCCTCCCAACAGTCCAACAGAGGGACATACTTCTCACTTTCCACAACAGGAACTTTTTTGCCACTGTCCACCACAGTCACGTCCTTTACAGTCTCCACCACAGGGATGACCTCCCCACTGTTAACCACAGGGATGTCCTTCTCACAGTCCACCACAAGGACCTCCTCCCCCATGACCACCACAGGGGGGTTCTTCCCACTGTCCACCACAAGGATGTCCTTCCCACTGTCCACCACAGGAACGTCCTTCTCACAGTCCACCAAAGTGACGTCCTTCTATCTGTCCACCAAATGGACATCCTCCCCACAGGGAAGTCATCACAACTGTCTACCACAGGGACGTCCTTCCTACTGTCCACCAAATGACTTCCTTCCCACTGTCTACCACAGAAACATCCTTTAAATTGTCCACCACAGGGACATAATCCTCACAGTCCCCCAGAGAGACGTGCTTCTCACTTTCCACAAGAGGGACTTTTTGCAACTATCCACCACAGTGACTTCCTTTCCACTGTGCGCCACAGTGATGAACTTCCCACTGTCCAACATATTGAAGTCCTCTCCACTGTCCACCACAGGGACATCCTTTCAACTGTCCAACACAGGGACATCCTCCCCAATGTCCATCACAGGGATGTCCTCATGCCTTCCACCACAAGGACTTCCTCCCCACTGTCCAACAGAGGGAGGTTCTTCCCACTGTCCAACACAGGGGCATTTTTCTCACAGTACACCAAAGGGACGTCCTTCCATCTGTCCACCACACAGACATCCTCCCTACTGTCCACCACAGGGATGTCCTCACAACTGTCTACCACAGGGACGTCCTTCTGACTGTCCACCAAAGTGAGGTTTTTTCCACTGTCCACCACAGAGTCATCCTCCAAATTGTCCACCACAGGGACACCAGAGGAGGTCTTCCCCACTTTCCACCACAGGGATTGTCCTTCCCAATGACCATCTGAATGATGTCCTCCCCTCTGTCCACCACAGGGACATTTTACCCATTGTCCACCTTAGAGAGGTTCTCCCTGCTGTCCATCACAGGGTCGTCTTCAACAATGTCCAACAAAAAATGTCCTTCCCACTGTTCACCACAGGGACATTCTTTCCACTGTTCATGACAGGAATATCCTCCTGTGCACAACAGGGATATTCTTACCACTGCCCAGATAACTTACAGATAAGTTCACTACAGAGATGTCCTCTGCACTCTCCAATACAGAGACATGCTTACCACTATCCACCAAAGTGATGTTCTCTTGTACACCACAGGAAAGTTCTTTCAACTGTACACATGGCTGTCATCCCCACTGTCCACCACAGTGAAATCCAATACACCCTCCACCACAGTGACATCTTCCCAGCTGTCCACCACAGGGATATCCTCCCAACTGTCAAACACAGTAATGTTCTTCCCACTGTAAACCACAGTGACATCCTCCCAACTGTGCACCACAAGAATATCCTCCTGTGCACAACAGGGATGACCTCAACAATGTCCACCACAGAGTTGTCCTCCGCACTCACTACCATATGGTAATCCTTCAGACTATCCAAGACAGAGACAATCTCTACTTCACAACAGAAACTTACTCCCAACTTTCCACAAGGAAATCCTCCCCATAGTCCATCACAGTGGAATTCTCCCCACTGTCCACCACAGGGACTTCTTCCCCACTGTCCATCACACTGGTGTCTGCTGCACTGTAAACTACAGGGATGTCCTCCTCATGGTTCACTACAGATAAGTCCACCCCTCTGTCCACCACAGGGAACTCTTTCCTACAGTCCACCTCAGGGAGGTCCTCCACACTTTCCACTACAGGGACGTCCTTCTGCCTGTCCACCACAGGGATGTCCTCTTAACTGTCAACCACAGAAAAGTCCTCCCCACTGTCCACCACAGGAATGTCCTTCCCACAGTCCACCACAGATAGGTCCTCCCCTCTATAGACAACAGGGATATCCTTCCCACTGTCCACCACAAAAACATCCTCCCCACAGTCAACCACAGGGACATCCTCCCAACTGTCCACCAAAGGGAGTTCATCCCCACTGTCCACCACAGGGACATACTCTTACCTGTCCACCACAGGAAACCCTTCCCATGGTCCACAACAGGGATATCCTTCTGACTGTCCACAATAGAGATGGCATCCACACTGTCCACCACAGGGACATCCTACCCACTCTGCAACACAGGGTCAATCTCCCCACTGTCCACCATGGGGAATTCCTTTCCACTGTCCACCACAGTGACATCCTCCCCAAAGTTCACCACAGTGACATCCTTCCCACTGTCCACCACAGAAATATTTTCCTCACAGTCCAACACAGGTACATTTTTTTCACCTTCTACCGGAGAGATGGCCACCCCACTGTCCATCAAAGGGACGTCCTTCTGTGTATCACTAGGATCTCCTTACCAATGTACTACACAGCGTCATTCTCAACAATGTCCAGCACAATGACGTCCTTCCTACTGTTCACCACGGGGACATCCTCCCCACTGTGCACCACAGGGACATCCTTTCAACTGTCCACCACAGGGATGTCCTCCAAACTGTCCACCAGAAGGAGGTCTTCTCCACTGTCCACCACAGGGACATCCTTTCAACTGTCCACCACAGTGACGTCCTCCCCAATGTTTACCACAGGTATATCCTTCCCACTGTCTAACACAGGGTTGTTTTCCCCACAGTCCACCACAGATACATTCTTCCAACCATCCACCACAGGGACGTCCACCCCACTGGCCACCACAGAAATGTTTCCACACTGTTCACCAAAGGGACATCCTCCTGTGTACCAGAAGGATATCCTTCCCACTCTTCACCACAGGGACTTCATTTCCACTGTACACCACAGGGACATCCTCCTGTGTACAACAGGGACGTCCTCACCACTGTAAACCACAGGGGCATCCTCCTGTGCACAACAGGGACATCCTCACCACTGTGCACCACAGGAACATTTTTCCACTGTTCAACACAGAGATGTCCTGAGCATTGTCCACCAGAGAGAGATCTTCCCCACTGTCCAAAACAGGGATGTCCTCCCCACTGTCCAAAACAGAAATGTCTTCCCAATTGACCACCACATGGACATCCTTTCCACTGTTCACAAAAGGGAAGTCTTCCCCACTGTTCACCACAGGGACCTCCTTCCCACTGTTCAACTCAGGAAGTTCCTCCCCACAGTCCACCACAGGGAGGTCCATTCCTCTGTCCATCACAGGGACATCCACCCCAATGTCCACCACAGCGACAGCCCTTCCAATGTCCACCACAGGGATATTTTTTCCCACAGTCCACCACAGGTACATTCTTTCCACCGTCCACGAAAGAGATGTCCACCACAAGGTTGTCCTCCTATGTACCACAAGGACGTTTTTGCCACTGTACACCAAGGTCATCCTCATCAATGTTTACCACAGGGATGTCATCACCACTGTCCACCCCAGAGATGTCCATCCTCCACACTCTCCACCATATGGACATCCTTGCCACTATCCATCACAGGGACATTCTCCAGTCCACCACAGAAACGTCCTCCTCACTGTTCACTACAGTGAAATCCTACCCAATGTCCACCACAGGAACATCCTCCCCTCTCTCCAATACATGGATGTCTTCTGCAGTGTAATCCACAGGGATGTCTTCCTCACTGACCACTAGAGCAAAGTCCTCCCAAATATCTACCACAGAGACGTCCTTCCCACTGACCACCACAGTGACGTCCTCCCCTTTGTCCACCACATGAACATCCTCCCCACTGTCCTCCACATGGATATCCTCTGCAGTGTAATCCACAGGGATGTCTTCCTCACAGTCCACTAGAGAAAAGTCCTCCCAAATATCTACCACAGGGACGTCCTTCCAACTGACCACCACAGTGACGTCCTACCCACTTTCCACCACAGAGAGGTTCTTCCTGCTGTCCACCACAGGGATGTCCTTACCACTGCACACTACATGGTTGTCCTCACCAATGTCCACCAAAGGGACGTCCTTCCCACTGCTCATGACAGGGACATCCTTTCCACTGTGCACCACAGAGACATCCTCTTGTGCAAAACACTGATATCCTCCACAGTGTGCACCACAGAGACATCCTCCTGTGTACAAAAAAGATATTCTTACCACTGTCCTTCACAGATGTCCTCCATATTCTCCAATATATTGACATTTTTTTCACTGTCCACCAAAGGGATGTTCTGTGCACCGCAGAAACATCCACTTCACTGTCCACATGGCCTTCATCCCCACTGTTCACCACTGTGAAATCCTCCCCACTGTCCACCACAGGGATGTCCACCCAACTGTCAAACACAACGACATACTTCCCACTGTAAACCACAGGGACACACTCCCCACTGTGACCCACAGGGACGTACTCCTATGCACTAAAGAGACTTCCTCACCATTGTGCACCTCAGGAAATCCTTTCCACTGTCCAGCACAGAGATGGCCTTTCCACTGTCCACCACAGGGATGTCCTTCCAACTGTCCACCAAAGGGATGTCCTTCAAACTGTCAACCACATGGATTTCCTCCCCACTCTCCACCACAGAGACATCCTTGCCACTGTCCACCACAGAAATGTCCTCCCCACAGTCCACCACAGGGACCTCTTTTCCACTGTCCACCACAGGGACAGCCCTGTCTGCCAAAGGGATGTTTTCTCCACAGTCAACCACAGGTGCATGCTTCCCAACTGCCCACCAAAAGAAGGTCTTCTCAACTCACCACCATAGAAATGTCCTCATCACTGTCCACCACAGTGATGTCATTTCCACTGTCCACCACTGGGACATCCCTCCCACTCTTCACCACAGGTACATTCTTCCAACCATCCACCACTTAGATGTCCCCCCCCACTGGCCACCACAGGGATATTTTCCCCACGGAACACAACAGGGACATCCTTCTGTGTACCAAATTGACATCCTTACCACTCTGCACCACAGGATCATCCTCACCAATGTCCAGCACCATGACATCCTCCCCACTGCTCGCCACAGTGATATCCTTTACAATGTGCACCACAGGGATATCCTCCAGTGCACAACAGAAATATTCTTTTCACTGTCCAGTACAGATACATCCTCCCCACTGTTCACCAAAGATACCCTCCTCCCATTGTCCACCACAGGGATTTCCTTGCCACTGTCCACCACAAGTAATTCATCCCCAATATCCACCACAGGGATGTCCTTCCCACTGTCCAAAAAATTAATGCAATTCCCGCTATGCACCACAGAAACGTCCTTCCCACTATCTCACACAGGCAGGTGCTCTCCACAATCCACCACAGGGACATCCTTTCCACTTTCCACCACAGAAACCTCTTCCACACTGTCAACCACAGGGATGTCCTACCTACTGTGGAACACAGGGACATCCTCTCCATGGTCCACCAGAGTGATATCTTCCCCACTGTCCACCATGTGGACATCCTTCCCATTGTCTACTAAATTGATGTCCTTCTCACTGTCAACTACAGAGACATCCTCCCTAGTGTCCACCACAGGGACATCCTCCACACTGTCCATCACAGTGTTGGCCTTCCTACTATCCACCAAAGATAGGTCCTCCCCACTGGCCAACACAGGAACGACCTTCCCACTCTCCACCACAGAAACATCCTCCCCACTGTCCACCAAAAGGACGTCCTCTCCACTGTCCACTAGAAGGAGGTCCTCCCCACTGTACACCAGGGTAACGTCTTCCCCATTGTCTACCAAAGGAACATCCTTCTCACTCTCCACCACAGTGTGGTCCTCTACACTGTCCACCAAAGTAATGTCCTCCCCACTGTCCACCACAGGGAGATCTTCGCCACTGTTTACAACAGGGAAGTCCTCCCAACTGTCCTCCACAAGGACATCCTCACCACTGACCACCAAAGGAATGTACTTTATACTGTCCACCAAAGGGACGTCCTTCCCAATGTAAAGGACACGGCGTGTCCTACCAACTGTCCACAACAGAGACATCATGCCCACTGTCCACAACAGGAATGTCCTCCGCACTCTCCACTACAGGGATGTCTTTCCCACTGTCCACCAAAAAGACATGTTTCTCACTGTCCACAACAGGGATGTCTTCCCAACAGCCCACCACAGAGAAATCCTCCCCAATGTCCACTACAGGAACCTCCTTCTCACTGTCCACAACAGAGACATCCTCTTCACTGTCTAACACAGAATCATCCTTCCAACTGTTTACCAAAGAAGGTCCTCTCAACTGACCACCATAGAAATGTCCTCACATTGTCTACCACAGGGACATATTTCCCACTGTACACCACAAAGAATTCATCCCCACTGTCCACCACAGAAGTGTCCTTCAAACAGTCCACCAAAGAAACATCCTCCCCACTATCTAACAGGGACGTCCTTTCCACTGTCCACCACAGGGACTTACTAACCACTGTCTACCACAGGGAGGTAATCCCTACTGTACACCACAGGAATGTCCTCTTTACTGTCTACAACTGAGATATCCATTTTCCTGTCCAGCACAGTGACATCCACTCCACTGTCCACCACAGAAACTTTTTACCACTGTTCACCAGATGGAGGTACTCCCTGTGGTCCACCACAGGAAAGTGTTCTCCACAGTCCACCAAAGGAATGTCCTTCCCACTGTCCAGCACAGTGTGGTCCTCCCCACTGTCCACCACAGAAACGCCCTACCCACTGTCCACCACAGGGACATCCTCCTCATGGTCCACCACAGGGACGTCCTCCCATCTGTCTACCACAGAGACATCATCCCCACTGTCCACCACAGGTACATCCTTCTTACTGTCCACCACAGGGACATCCTTCCCACTGTCCACAATAGGGACATCCTTCTGACTGTCAATGACAAGGAGTGTCCATTCAACTGTCCACAACAGGGATATACCTCCCACTGTCCACCACACTGATGTCTTCTTCACAGTCTACCACAGGTACATTCTTCCAACCATCCACCACAGAAATATCCACCCACTTGGACACTACAGGGATCTTTTCCCCACTGAACACCACTGGGACATCCTAATGTTTACCAGAAGGATGTCCTTACCACTCTGCACCACAGGATTGTCCTCACCAAAGTCCAGCACCATGAAGTCCTTCCCACTGTTAACCAAAGGGAAATCCTCCCCAATGTGCAGCACAGAGATATCCTCCAGTGCACAACAGAAATGTCCTTTCTACTGTCCAGTACAGAAACGCCCTCCCCACTGTTCACCAAAGGGACGACTTTCCCACTGTCCACAACAGGGATGTCCTTGCCACAGTCCACAAAAAGTAGGTTATCCCCAATGTCCACCACAGGGATGTCTTACCCACTGTCCAAAATATTAAAGTCCTTCCCACTATGCACCACAGATACGTCCTTCCCACTATCCCCCACAGGCAGGTCCTCTCCATTATCCACCACAGTGATGTCCTTCCCACTTTCCACAACAGAAATGTCTTCCACACTGTCCACCACAAGGATGTCCTACCTACTGTCCAACACAGACATGTCCTCTCCACTCTCCACCACAGAAATGTCCCACCCCACTGTCCATCACAGGGAGGTCTTCCCACTGTCCACCACAGGGATATCCTCCCCACTGTTCACCACAGGGATGTCCTACCAACTGTTCACCAGAGGGAGGTTTTCCTCACTGTCCATTTCAGGGACATACTCCTGTGTACCACAAGGACATCCTTAACACTGTCCACCACAGGGACATCCACACAACTGTCCACCACAGGGACATCCTTCCCACTGTCCACCACAGGGACATACATTCCATTGTTCACCACAGGGACGCTCTTCCACCAGTCCACCAAAGTGACGCCCTTCCCACTGTCCACCACAGGGACGTCCTCCCATCTTTCCACTACAGGGATATCCTCTCAACTGTCAACCACAGGGACGTCCTTCCCACTGTCCACAACAGCAATGTACTTCCCATTGTTCACTGCAGTGACGTCCTCCCCACAATCCACCACAGTGACATTTTAACCACTGTCCACCACTGGGACTTCCTTACCACTGTCCACCTCAGGAAGGTCCTCTACACTTTCGACCACAGGGATGTCTTTTCCACTATCCACCACAGGGACATCCTCTACACACTCCACAACAGGGAGTTCATCCTCACCTTCCAAAACAGTAACCTCCTCCCCACTGTCTACCACAGCGATGTCCTTTCCACTGTCCAAAAAAAGGATGTCCTTCCCACTGTCCACCACAGGGACATCCACACAACTGTCCACCACAAGGACATCCTTCCCACTGTCCACCACAGGGACATACTTTCCATTGTCCACCAGAGGTATGCTCTTCACCCAGTCCACCAAAGTGGCATCCTTCCCACTCTCCACCACAATAACATACTTTCCACTGTCCACCACAGGGACATCTTTCCCACTGTTTACCACAGAGATGTCCTCCCTACTTTATACTAGAAGGGGTTCCTTTCCCCTGTCCACCACAGAGACTTCCTTACCACTGTCCACCACAAGGTCATCCTCACCAATATCCACCACAGTGACCTCCATCCCACTGTTCAGCACAGGGACATCCTCAAAACTGTGGACCACAGGGACATCCTCCTGTGCACAACAGGGATGTCCTCACCATGGTGCATGACAGGACATCCTTTCCACTGTCCACCACAGGGACGTCCTTACCACTGTCCACCACAGGGACATACGTTCCACTGTCCAACATAGGGATGTCCTTCCGACTGTCCACCAAAGAGACATACTTCTTACTATCCACCACAATGACCTTCTACCAATTGTCCAAAATAGGGATGTCCTTGCCTCTGTCCACCACACGGAGGTCCTCTCCACTGTCCACCACAGGGATACTATCCCAATTGTCCACCACTGGGACTTCCTTCCCACTGTCCAACATAGGAAGGTCCTCTCCACTGTCCAACACAGTGACGTCGTTTCAACTGTCCACCACAGAAACGTCCTCATCACTGTCCTCCAGAGGGATATATTTCCCCTGTACACCACAAAGATTTCCTCCCAACTGTCCACCAAAGGAAGATCCTTTCCAAAGTCCACCACAAAAATGTCCTACATACTGCCTACCAAATGGATGGTTTTCCCACCATCCAGCACAGGGATGTCCTCCCCACTGACTACCAAAGGTATGTCCTTTTTATTGTCCACAAAGAGACGTCATTTCCATGGTCCACCACAGGGACATCTTCCCAACTGAATATAACAGGAGCATCTTCCCCAATGTCCACAACAAGGACGTTCTTCCCACTTCCCAACACAGGGACGTCCTTTCCACTGTCCACAACAGAAATGTCCTCTCCAATGTCCACCACATGAAGTCCTTCCCACTGTCCACCAAAGGGACTTCCTTCACACTGTCCACCACAGGGACAGAGTCCCCACTATCCACCACAGAGAAGTCCTTCACCATGTTTACAACAGGGACATTCTTCCAAGTTTCCACAACAGGGACATCCTTACCATGTCCACCACAGAGAGGTCCTACCCACTGCCCATCACAGGAATGTCCTCCCCTCTGTTAAAAAGAGGGACGTTTTCCCACTGTCCACCATAGGGACATCCTTCCCACTATCCACCAAAGTGACATCCTTCCTAATGTCCACCACAGAAACATCCTTCCCTCTGTCCACCAAAGGGACTACCTTTCCACTGTCCACCACAGGGATGTCCACCAAACTGGTCAGCACAGTGACATCCTCCCCAATGTCCACACAGGGACATGCTAACCACTGTACACCAAAGTGACTTCCTTCCCACTGTCCACCACTGAAACTACCTTCCCACTGTTCACCACAGGAAGGGCCTCTCCACTGTCGACCACAATGTCGTTCTTTCCACTGACCACCACAAAAACATCCTCATCACTGTCCACACCAGGGATGTCTTTCCCACTGTCCACCACAGAGATATTTTTCCACTGTACATCACAGGAACATCCTCCCCACTGTCCACCACAGGGAAGTCTTCCCAACCTTACACCACAGGGATGTCCTCCCCACTGTCCACCAAAGGGACGTTCTTTCCTCTGTTACAAAAAGGGATGTCCTTCCCAATGCCCACAGATAGATGTATTCCACACTGTCCACCACAGGGAGGTCCTGCCTACTGTCCACCACAGGGACTGTTTCCAATGTCCACCACAAGCATGCCCTTTTCACTGTCGACAAAAGTTACATCCTCCCCACCATCCACCACAGGGATATCCTCCGCACTGTCCACCACAGGGACGTCCTTTCCACAGTCCAACATAGGGATGTCCTTCTGACTGTCCACTAAAGAGACATACTTCCCACTCTCCAATACAGGGACCGCCTTTTCAATGTCCAACAAAGGGCCATCCTTCCCTCTGTCTACCACAGGGACATCCAAAAAATTGTCCACCACAAGGATATCCTCCCCACTGTCCACCAGAGGGACATCCTTCCCACTCTCCACAACAGGGATGTGCTAACCACTGTCCAGCACAGTGATGTCTTTCCCAATGTAAACCACAGGGAGGTCTTCTCCACTGTCCACCACAGGGACATCCTCCCCACTGTCCACCACTGGAACTTGCTACTCTCCACCACAGGAAGGTCCTCTCCACTGTTCACCACAGTGATGTCCTTTCAACTGTCCACCACAGAAAAGTCCTCATCACTGTCCACCAGAGGGATATCTTTCCCACTGTCCACCACAGAGACCACTGTCTACCACAGGGACATCCTTCCTACTCTTCAACACAGGGATGTCCTATCCACTGTCTACCACAGTGAGGTCTTTCCTAACTTCCACCACAGGGATGTTCTCCCCAATTCTGTGTACAAAAAGGACGTCCTTGACACTGTGGATCACAGGGACATCCATTTCAATGTCCACAACAGGGACGTCCTTCCCACTGTCCACCACAGTGATGTCTTATCCACTGTCCTCCAAAGAGATGTCCTTCATATTCTCAACCAAAGGGACATCCTCCAAGCTGTCCACCACAGGGACATCCTTCTTACTGTCTACCACAAGGACGTCCTCCCAACTGTCCAGCACAGAGACATTCTTGCCACTATCCACCAGAGAAAATCACTCCCCAATGTCCACCACGAGAACATCTTCACCATTGTTCACCAAAGGGTACGTCCTTCCCACTGTCCAAAACAGGGACATACTCCCCAATGTCCATCACAGAAAGATCCTCTCTACTGTCCACCATGAGGACCTCCTCACAACTGTCTACCACAGGGAAGTCCTTCCCACTCTCCACCAAAGGGATGAACTACATACTGTCCATCACAGGGATGTCCTTTCCACTGTTTACCACAAGGACGTCCTCCCCACTGTCCACAACAGGGATTTTTACCAATTGTTCACAAGAGTGAGGTCCACAACAGTGAAGTTCTCCTGTGTACCACAAGGACATCCTTACCTCTGTACACCACAAGGTCATCCATCCCAATGTCTATCACAGTGATGTCCTTCCCACTGTGCACCACAGGAACATCCTCCTGTGCAAAACAAAGACGTCCTCAACACTGTGCACTACAGGGACATCCTTTCCACTGTCCACAACAGGGATGTTTTCCCCACTGGCCACCACAGAGAAGTCCTTCCCGATCTACACCACAGAGATGTCCTTCCCACTGTCCACCACAGGGACATCCTTTCCATAGTCCACCATAGGGATGTCCTTCCGACTGTCTACTAAAGAGACATAATTTTCACTATTCAACAAAGGGACCACATTCCCATTCTCCAACAAAGGGAAGTCCTTTCCTCTGTCCACCACAGGGACTTCCAAAAAACTGTCCACCACAAGGACATCCTCCCAATTGTTCACCAGTGGTATGTCCTTTCCCATCTCCACAACAGGGATGTGCTAACCACTCTCCACAACAGTGATATCCTTCCCAATGTCCACCACAGGGAAGTCCTCTCCACTGTCCACCACAGGGGTGTCCTCTCCACTGTCCAACATTGGGACTTCCTTCCCACTCTCCACCACTGGAAGGTCCTCTCCTCTGTCCACCACAGTGATGCCTTTCAACTGTCCACCACAGAAACGTCCTCATCACTGCCCACCAGAGGGATATTTTTTCCATTGTCCACCACTGAGACTTCCTCCCCACTGTCCACCACAGGGCCGTCCTTCCCACTGTCCACCAAAGTGATGTCCTACCCACTGTCTACCACAGGTAGGTATTCCCCCCTTCCATGACAGGGGTGTCCACACCAGAGTCCACCACAGGGACATGCTTTCCGCTGTCCACCAAACAGACATTCTTCCCACTGTCCACCACAGGGACATCTTCCCCACTGTCCACCACAGGGACTTCCTATACATTGTTCACCAGAGGGAGGTCCTACTCACTGTCCACCATAGGCACATCCTCCTGTGTACCACAAAGACTTCCTTAACTCTGTTTAGCACAAGGTCGTCGACAGCAATTTCCAGCACAGTGACAACCATCCCACTGTTCACCACAGGAATATGCTCCCTACTGTACACCACAGGGACATCATCCTGTGCATAAAAGAGACTTCCTCACCACTGTGTACCACAGGGCCATCCCCCTGTGAACAACAGAAACTTCCTCAACACTGTTAACTACAGGGACATCCTTTCCACTGTCCACCACAGGGATGTCACCCCATTGTCCATTTTAGAGAGGTCCTCCCTGCTGTCCACCACAGGGAGGTCCTTTCCACTGTCCACCACAGGGATGTCATTTCAACTGTCCTCCACAGAAATATTCTGTCAAATGCCCACAACAGGGATGTCCTTCCCACTGTCCACCACAGAAATGTCCTCCCCACTGTCCACCACAGGGATGTCCTCCCCACTGTCTACAACAGAGATGTCTTTCCCAATATTCAAAACTGAAAGGTCCTCCCTGCTGTCCTGCACAGGGACGTCCTTCCCTCTGTCCACCTCAGTGATATCCTCTCCTCAGACCATAACAGGGATGCCCTTCCCACTTTCCACCACAGGGACGTCCTCCCCACTGTCTACAAGAGGGTCATCCTTCCTACTGTAAACCAACAGGTCTTTCCCAATGTCCACAACAGGGACGTCCTTCCCATAGCCACACAATATGTCCTTCCAAAGTCCACCACAGGGACCTCCTTCCCACTGTCCACCACAGTGACATCCTTCCTACTGTCCACCACAAGGGCATCCTTTTTACTGTCCACCAAAAAAACATCTCACCTCTGTCCACCACAAGGATGTTTTTCCCACTGTCCTCCAAAGAGAGATCCTCCTCGCTCTCCACCACAGGGACATCCTCCCAACAGTCTACCACAGAAACATCCTCCCCATGGTCCAAAAAAGGGACTTCCTTTCCTCTGTCAACCACAGGGACTTCCTACACACTGTTTACCACAGTGAGGTCCTCCCCACTGTCCACCACTGGGACTTTCTTTCCACTCTCCAACACAGGAAATTTCTCTCCACTGTCCCCCACACTGACGTCCTTTCAACTGTCCACCACAGAAACATCCACATCACTGTCTACCAGAGAAATATCTTTCCCACTGTCTACCACAGAGACTTCCCCCCCCCCCCGCTGTCCACCATAGGGACGTCCTTTCCACTCTCCACCATAAGGATGTCCTACCCACTGTCTACCACAGGGAGGTCTTCCCCACCTTCCACAACAAGGAATTCCTCCCCACTGTCCATCAATGGGACGTCCTTTCCACTTTACACCAAATGGACATCTTTCTCACTGTCCACCACTGCTACATCTTCCCCAATGTCCAACACTGGGACATCCTCTTTTGTACCACAAGGACGTCCTTACCTTTGTCCACAACAAGATTGGCTACACCAATGTCCAGTACAGTGACATACCTCCCAATGTTCACCACAGGGACTGTCCACAACAGGGACGTCCTTCCAAATGTAACCACAAGGATTTCCTTCCCACTGTCCACCAGAGAAAGTTCCTCTTCACTGTCCACCACAGAGACATCCTCCCCACTGTCCACCAAAGGGACCTCCTTCTCACTCTCCACCAAAGGGACGATCTACCCAGTGTCCACCACAGTGACATCCTCCCCAATGTTCACTAAAGATACCATCTACACACTGTCCACCACAGGAACATCCTTCTCACTGTCCACCATAGGGACATCCTCCCCAGTGTCCACCACAGAATCTTCCTACCCATTGTTTACCAGAGGGAAGTCCTCATGTGAACCACAAGGATGTCCTTACCTCAGTACACTACAAAGTTGTCCAGACCAATGTCCAGCACAGTGACATCCTTCCCACTGTTCCCCACAGGGATATCCTTCCCACTGTGCACCACAGGGACATCCTTCTGTGAACAACAGGAACGTCCTCACCACAGTGCACTACAGGGACATCCTTTCCACTGTCCACCACAGGGATGTCCTCCCCACTGTCCACCACAGGGAAATCCTTTCCACGGTCCACAACAGGGATGTCCTCCTCACTGTCAACCACAGAAATGTACTACACACTGTACACCACAAGGATGTTCTTGCAACAGTCCATCACAAGTAAGTCTTCTCCACTCTCCACATAGGTAACTCATTCTCACTGTCCATCACAGGGATGTCCTCCCCACTCTACTACAGAGAAGTGTTCCCCACTGTTCACCACAGGGGTGTCCACCATAGAAACATTATTCACACTGTCCACCAGAGGGACATCCCACACCACTGTCCAAAACAGGGATGTCCTCCCCATGGTGGGGAGGATTTCCTTTTGGTAGACATTTAGGATAATTTCCTGTGTTGCACATGAGGACGTCACTGTGGTGGACAGTGGATAGGACTTTCCTATGTTGGACAAGTGGGAGGACATTCCTGTGGTGGACATTGAGGAGGACATCCTTGTGGTGGACTGTTGGGAGGACATCCTTATGGTGCACAGGAGGACATTCCTGTGATGGACAGTGGGGAGAACATCCAGGTTGTAGACAGTGGGGAGGATTTACCTGTGGTGGACAGTGGAGAGGATATCCCTGTCTTAGACAGTGTGGAGGATGTCCTTGTTGTGGTTAGTGGGGAGGATGCCCCTGTGTTGGATAATGGGGAGGACGTCCCTGTGGTATACAGGAGTATGTCCCTGTGGTGTACAGTGTGGAGGACGTCACTGTTGTGGATAGTGTGGAGGACATAACTGTGGTGCACAGTGGTGAGGACGTAACTGTGGTGTACAGTGTGGAGGACATCCTTGTTGTGGTCAATAAGCAGGATGCCCCTGTGGTGGACAGTGGGGAGGACATTCTTGTGGTGGACATTGGGGAAGGCTTCCCTGTGGTGGACAGTTGGGAGGGTGTCCCTGTGGTAGACAATGTATAGGAAATCTCAGCGTTGGACAGTGGAGTAGACTGTACCTGTGGTGGACAGTGAGAAGAAGGTCACTGTGGTGCACAGGAGAATGTACATGTGGTAGACAGTGGGCAGGATGTTGTTTTGTTGCACAGGAGTATGTCCCTCTTGTGGACAGTGTGTAGGATTTCCCTTTGGTGGACACTGAGGAGGATGTTCCTGTGTTGGACTTTGGGCAGGACTTCTATATGGTGGATGCTGAAGAAGACATCCCTGTGGTGGACAGTTAGGAAGACATCCCTGTGTGAACAATGAGGTGGACTTTGCTATATTAGACAGTGAGGAGGACTTCCAAATTGTGGACAGTGGGGAGGGCATCACTGTGGTGGACAGTGAGAAGGACATCTCTGTGGAGGACAATCTTGAGGAATTTCCATTGGTGGACAGTGGAAAAGACTTTTGTGGTGGATAGTGAGGAGGAATTTCCTGTGATGGACAGTGAGGAGGATGTCTCTGTGGTGGAGAGTGGGGAGGAAATCACTTTGGTGGTCAGTGGTGAGGACATCCCTGTGGGGAAATGTGAGAAAGATGTCCCTGTTGTGGACAGAAGAGCTGACTTTACTGTGGTGGACAGTGAGAAGGACATCCCTCTGGTAGACAGTGGGAAGATGTCCCTGTGGTAGACAGTGGAGAGGACATCCCTCTGGTTTTCAGTGGGGAGGACATACCTTTGGTGGACCGTGAGGAGGGCATCACTGTTGTGGACAGTTAAGTGATTTTCCTTGTAATGGATAGTGGGAAGGTTGTCCCTGTGATAGAAACTGGGAAGGACGTCCATGAGCTGGACAGATGGGAGGACATCCATGTGGTGAAGAGTGGGGAGGACTTCCCTGTGGAGGACCATGAAAAGAACATCCATGTGGTGGACATTGAGGAGGATGTCCCTATGATGGACAGTGAGAATGCTTTCACTGTGGTCGACTGTTTGAAAGACATCCTTGTGGTGGGCATTGCGGAGGACCTTCCTGTGGTTCACAGGAGGAGGTCCCTCTGGTGAACAGTGGGAGGACGTCTCTATGGTGGATAGTGAAAAGGACGTACCTTTGCTTGACAGGGGGGAGAATTTCACTGGTGGACAGTGAAGAGGATGTCCCTATGGTGGACAGGGTAGAGGATATCTCTGTGGCAGACAGTGTGCAGGACTTCTCTGTGTTGTTCAATGTGGAGGATGACCCATTAGTGGACAATGGAGAGTACGTTTCTGTGGTGGACGGTGGGGAGGATATCCCTGTGGTGGACAGTGGAGAGGAAATCCCTCTGGTGGACAGTGTTGAAAACTTCCCTGTGGTTGACTGTGAGGAGGACATCCCTGTGGTGGACAGTGGGGAGCAGGTCTATGTGGTGGACAGAGGTGAGGACATAACTATGGTGGACAGTGAAAAGAAAATTTCTGTCATGGACAATGGGGAGGAGTTTCCTCTGTTGGAGAGTGGGGAGGACTTTTCTGTGGCGGACAGTGAGGATGATGTCTCTGTGGTGGATAGTGGGCATCATATCCTTTTGGTGGACAATGGGGAGGACATCCCTGTGGTGTACAGTGGAGAAAACATACCTGTGGTTGACAGTGAGGAGGACGTCTTTGTGGTGCACAGTGGGGAGAATTCTTTTTTAGTGGACAGTGATGAGGACATCCCTGTGGTGGACAGTGGGAAACACATCTCTGTGGAGGACAGTGGAAAAGACTTTCCTGTGGTGGAACATGGGGAGGACATCCCAGTGGTGGATAGTGGGTAGGATATTTCTGTGGTGGAGAGTAAGCAGGATGTCCCTGTGGTGTACAGTGAAGAGGATGTGCTGTGGTGGCCAGTGGGGAGGTTATTCCTATGGGTTGCAGTCAGCAGTACATCACTGTGGTGGACAGTGTGGACAACGTCTTTGTGGTGGACAGTGGAAAGGATTTTTCTGTGATGGACAGCAGAAAGATTCTCTCTGTCATGGACAGTGGGGAGAACGTCCCTGTGGTGGACAGTTGGGAGGATAACCGTTGGTGGACAGTGAGGAAGACATCCCTGTGGTGGACAGTGGGGAGTAAGTCCCTTTGGTGCACAGAATGCAGTTCCTGTGGTGGAGAGTAAGAGGATGTCCTTGTTGTGGACAGTGCAGAGGACATCTCTGTGGTGGACAGTTAGGAGGACATCTTTGTTGTTGACAGTTGGGAGTAAGTCCCTGTGGTGGACAGGCGGTTGTACCTCTGGTGTACAGTGTGAAGGATGTCCCTGTGGTGGTCAGTGGGGAGTACACCCCTGTGGTGGACAGTGTTGTAGACATACTTGTTGTACACAGGAGGATGACCATGTGGTGAAGAATGTTCTGGACGTCATTTGGGTGCACAGAAGGACACCCTGGTTATGGACATTGGGGAGGATATCCTGTCTTGGACAGTGGGAAGGACAACTTTTTGTGGACAGTGGGGTGAGTTTGCTGTGGTGCACAGGATGATGTCCCTGTGGAGAACAGTTTGGAGGATGTCCTTGTGCTGGACAGTGAAAAGGTCATCACTGTTATGACAATGGGACGGATGTTCCTGTAGTGGAAAGTGGGGAGGACATCCCTGTGGTACACAGGATGATATCATTGTGGTGGACAATGAGGAGGACGTCCCTTTTGTGCACAGTGGGATGGATATTTCTTTGGTGGACAGTGGGGAGAACATCCCTGTGGTGGAGACTGGGGAGCACATCTCAGTGGTGGACAATGTGGAGGACATCACTGCGGTGGACGGTGTAAAGAAAATCACTTTGTTCGACAGTGGGGAAGACTTTCCTGAGGAGGATAGTTGCGAGGACATCCCTGTGGTGTACATTGGAGAGGATGTTCCTGTGGTGGACAGTGAAGAGGATTTCACTGTGGTGGACAGTGGGGAGAATATCCTTGTGGTGGACAGTGGAAAAGGTGTATTTGTTGTGGTCAGTAAGTAGGACGCCCATGTGCTGGACAGTGGGGGATTCTCTCTGGTGGACAGAGAAGTGGACATCCCTGTGGTGACAGTGAGGAAGACTTATCTGTGGTGGTCAATGAGGAAGACTTCACTGTGGTGGACAGTGTGGAGGAATTTTCTGTGGTGGACAATGTGGAGAAAATCCCTGTAGTGGACAGGGGCAAGCACATCAATGTGGTGGACAGTGGGAGGACATCCCTGTGGTGGACAGTGAGAAGTATGTTCCTGTGATGGACTGCGGAGAATACTCTCTTGTGGTGGACAGTGTGAAGGACATCCCTGTGGTGGACTGTTTTTAGGACATCTCTGTGGTAAACATGAGGAGGATATCTCTGTGGTCAACAGTGCAGAGAATATCCTTGTGGTTTACAGTGGGGAGGACATCCTTTTGGTGGACAGTGGGGAGAATTTCCCTGTGAAGGACAGTGGGAAGGATGTACCTGTGGTGGACAGTGGGGAGGACATCATTCTGGTGTACAGTTTTGAGGACATCCCTGTGGTGGAGATTTGGGAGGACTTCCCTGTGGTGGACAGTGAGGAGGACATTTCTGTGTTGGACAGTGGGGAGGATGTCCCTGTGGTGGCCAATGGGGAAAATTTCACTGTGGTGGACAGTGGGTAGGACATCCTTGTGATGGGCAGTGAGGAAGATGTTCCTGTGGTGGACAGTGGAAAGGACGTCTCTGTGGTGGACAGTGGGGCGATTTTGCTGATGTACACAAGAGGTCATGACTGTGAACAGTGTGGAGGTTGTTCCTCTGGTGAACAGTGAAAAGGACATAATTATTATGGACAGTGGTGTGGACTTCCCTGTGGTTTACAGTGAAAAGAACATCCCTGTGGTGACAGTTAGGATGATATCCCAGTGGGGGTCAATGAGGAGGATATCCCTGTGGTGAACAGAGGAGAGGATTTTTCTGTGGTCGACAGTGGGAAGACATCCTTCTGTTGGGAGTTAAGTAGGACATCCTAGTGGTTGACATTGGGGAAGATTTTTCTGTGGTGGACAGTGGTAAGCATATCCCTGGGGTTTACAGTAAGGATGATATCCCTGTGGTGGAAAATGAGGAGGATGCCCTGTGGTGGACAGTGGGATGGTTGTCCCTGTGGTGGACAGTGAAGAGGATGTCTCTGTGTTGGAGAGTGGGGAAAATGTCCCATTTGTCTATACTGAGCAGGACATCTTTGTGGTGGCCATGAAGAGGACATCACTTTGGTGGACAGTGGGGACCATATCTCTGTGGTGGACAGTGAGGAGAAACTTTTTGTGGTGGACAGTGTAAAGTACATCCATGTGGCGGACAGTGTTTAAGACATTTCTGTGGTGGACAGTGGGGAGGATTTCCCTGTGAAGGACAGTGGGAAGGATGTCCCTGTTGTTAAATGTGTGGAGGATTTCACTGTGGTGGACATTGCGAAGGACGTCTTTGTTGTGAGCAGTGTGGAGTACATTCTTGTTGTGCACAGGAGGATGTCCAAGTGGTGATCAGTAAGGAGGATGCAACTGTGATGGACTGTGGGAAGGACATCCCTGTGATACACAGGAGGACTACCTTTGGTGGACATTGGGGAGTACATCTCTGTGGTGGATAGTGGACAAGATGTCCCTGTGATGGACAATGAAGAGAACATCCCTGTGGTGACAGTGAGGAGAATATCCCTGTGGTGCACAGTGGAAATGGTTTTCCTGTGGAGGATAGTAGGGAAAACATCCCTGTGGTTGTCACGGGGAACCACATCCCTGCCGTGGACAATGGAGAGTACAACCCTGTGGTGGACAGTGAGAAGGACATCCCTGTGGTGGACAGTGAGGAAGATGTTTTGTGGTGGACAGTAGGAGGAAATCCATGTGGTATAGAATGGGTAGGACATCTCTGTGGAGGACAGTGAGAAGGACGTCTCTGTGATAGACAGTGGGGAGGTTGTCCCTGTGGTGGACAGTGGGGAGGATTTCCCTATGGTTTACAGTGGAGAGGACATACCTGTGGTGGACAGTGATGAGGATGTCCCTGTGGTGGACAGTGGGGAGGATTTCCCTGTGGTGGACAGAGGAAAGGATGTCCCTGTGGTTGACTTGGGGGAGGTTTTCACTTGGTTGACAGTGGGGAGGGCATGCTTGTGGCTGGCAGTAGGTAGGATGTTACTGTGGTGCACAGGAGGACATCCATGTGGTGGTCAGTAAGGAGGACACACCTTTGTGGACAGTGGGAAGGACATCCCTGTAGTATACAGGAGGATATCACTGTGGTGAACCATGAGGAGGATGCCCCTGTGGTGCACAGTGAGGTGGAGTATTTTTGCGGACAGTGGAGAGGACATCTCTGTAGTAGAGGGTGGGGAGCACGTTTCTCCGGTGGACACTGCAGTGGACATCACTGTGGTAGACAGTGTAAAGGAAATCACTTTGTTGGACAGTGGGGAAGACTTTTTTGAGGTGGACAGTGGGGAGGACATCCCTGTTGTGTACATAGGAGATGCTGTTCCTGTGGTGGACAGTGAGAAGGAATTCTTTGTGGTGGACAGTGGGGATGACGTCCCTGTGGTGGTCAGTAAGTAGGACGCCTCTGTGGTAGACAATGGGGAGATTCTTTCTGATGGACAGTGAAGAGGACATCCCTGTGGTGACAGTGAGGAAGACATATCTGTGGTGGTCAATGAGAAGGACGTCTCTGTGAATCAAAGTGTGGAGTAATATTCTGTGGTGGAAGATGGGGAAGACATCCCTGTGGTGGACAGAGGTAAGCACATCTCTTTGGTGGACAGTGTGAGGACATCACTGTGTTGGACAGTGAAGATGATGTTTCTGTGGTTTACAGTGGTGAAGGCTTTTCTGTGGTGGACAGTGTGGAGGACATCCCTGTGGTGGATTGTTGTTAGAACATCTCTGTCCTAAACAGTGAGGAGGACATCCCTGTGGTGGACAGTGAGAAGAACATCCCTGTGGTGGACAGTGAGGAAGATGTTTCTGTGGTGGACAGTGGGAGGACATCCATGTGGTGGATAGTAGGTAGGACATCTCTGTGATTGACAATTGGGAGGTTGTCCCTGTAGTGGACAGTGGGGAGGATTTCTTTGTGATGGACAGTGGGAGGGATATACCTGTGGTTTACTGTGGGGAGGTTTTCACAGTGGTGGACAGTGGGGAGGACGTCTTTGTGGTGGGCAGTGGGAAAGAGATTACTGTGGTGCACAGGAGGATGTCACTGTGGTGGTCAGTAAGAAGGACACACCTTTGGTGGACAGTAGGTTGGAAGTTTCTGTGGTACACAGGAGGACATTCCTGTGGTGGACAATGAGGAGGATATCCCTGTGGTACACAGTGGGGAGGATTTTTCTTTGGTAAACAGTGGGGAGGACATCCTTGTGGTGGAGAGTGGGGAGCACAACTCTGTGGTGGACAGTTTGGAGGACATCCCTGTGGTGTACATTGGAAAGGATGTTCTTCTGGTGGACTGTGAAGAGGATTTCAATGTAGTGGACAGTGGGGAGGACATTCCTGTGGTGGACAGGAGGACATCCCTCTGGTGGACAGTAAGAGGATATCCCTGTGGTGGACAGTGGGGAGGTCTTCCCTGTGGTAGACAGAGAGGAGGACGTCACTCTGGTGGGCAGTCCGGAAAACATCTTTGTGTTAGATAGTTGGAAGGAAGTCCCTGTTGTGTACAAGAGGACTTCCCCGTGGTGTGTAGTGGGGAGGAGGTCCTTGTGGTGGACAGTGGGGAGGACATCTCTGTGGTGGACTGTGGGGAGGACAACCCTGTGGTGAAGAGTGGTGACAACATTTCTGTGGTACACTGGACTACATCCCTGTGGTGGAGAATGGGGAGGACGTCTCTGTGGTAGATAGGTGAAAGGATGACTCTGTGGTGGACAGTGGGAATAATGTTCCTGTGGTGGAAAAATGGGAGGATGTACCTGTGGTGCACAGGAGGACATCCTTGTTTTAGACAGTGGGAAGGACATTCCTGTAGTGGACAGTGGGGAGGACATCTCTTTGGTGGACAGTGTGGAGGTCATCCCTGTGGTGGTCAGTGTGGAGATGTCCCTGTGTTCGAAAGTCATGAGGATATCCCTGTGGTACAAAAGAGGACATTTCTGTGGTGGACAGTGGTGAGAACATCACTGAGTTGGACACTGGGAAGGACATTTCTGTGGTGGACAGTGTGGAGGATGTCCCTGTGGTGGTCAATTGGAAGGAGGCCCCTTTGGTGCACAATGGGGAGGAGATCTTTGTGGTGGAAACTGAGGAGGATGTCCCTATGGTGGAGAGTGGGGAGGACGTCTGTGTAGTTGTTCAATGGTGAGATCTTCACTGTGGTGGAGAGTGAGAAGTACATCCTTGGGGTAAACAGTGGCAAGGACATCCAGGTGGTCGACAGTTGGGTGGACGCTTATTTGTGAACAGTGGGGAGGACTACCCTGTGGTGGAGATTGGGGAAAACTTCCCTGTGGTGAACTGCAAAGGATTTCAATGTTGTTGACAGTTGAAAGGACATCCCTCTGGTGGACAGTTAAAAGTACATCACTGTGGTGGAAAGTGCAATGTATATACCTGTAGTGGATAGTGGGGAAAAGCTCTCTGTGGTGGACAGTGAGAAAGAGGTCCCTTAGGTGGAAAGTGGAAAGGACATTCTTCTGATGGGCAGTCAGGAGGACGCTTCTGTGGTTCACAGATGGACATCACTGTGGTGGACGGTGGAAAGGAAGTCTCTGTGTTGGACAGTGAGAAGGGCTTCCCTATGGTGGACAGTGGAGAGGACATCCATGTCGTGCACAGGAGGATGTCTTTGTTATGGACAGTGAGGACATCCCTGTGGTGGAAAGTGGGGAGGACATCCTTCTGGTGGACAGTGTGGAAAATGTCCCTGTGGTGGTCAATAAGGAGGATGCCCCTGTTGTGGACAGTGGGAAGGATGTCCCTATGGTGCACAAGAAGACGTTCGTGTGGTGGACAGTGGAGAGTACATCACTGTGGTGGACTGTCAGGAAGATTTCCCTGTGGTGAACAGTGAGGAGGACATCCCTGTGGTGGACAGTGGGGAGAACATCCCTGTTGTGGACAGTTGGGAGGATGTCACTGTGGTGGACAGGAGGACATTTCTGTGGCAGACAGTGTGGAGGATGTCCCTGTGTTGGTCAGTGGGGAGGAAACCCCTGTGGTGGACAGTGGTGCAGACATCCTTGTGGTACACAAGAGGACACCCCTGCAGTGGACAGTGGGGTAGAAGTCAATTTGGTGCATAGAAAGACGTCTCTGCTGTGGACAGTGGGGAGGATGTCCCTGTTGTTGACAGTGGGGAGGAAAAATTTTTTGTGGACAGTGGGGTGAATTTGCTGTGGTGCAAAGGAGGACGTCCCTTAGGAGAACACTTTGGAGGAATTCCCTGTGCTGGACAGTGAAAAGGACGTCCCTGTTGTGGACAGTGGGAAGGATGTTCCTGTTGTGGACAGTGGGAAAAATGTTCCTGTAGTGGACAGTGGGGAGAACTTCCCTCTGGATGACAGTGAATAGAACACCACTGTAGTGGCCAGTGGGGAGAAAGTCTTTGTGGTGGGCAGTGGGGAGTATTTCACTGTGGTGCACAGGTGGAAGTCCCTCTGGTTGACATTTGAGAGGATGTTACTGTGTTGGACAATGAAAAGGACATCCCTGTGGTGGACATTAAACAGGATTTCACTGTGGTGGACAGTGGCAAATACGTCCTCTGTACTACAGGAAGAATGTTCCTGCGGTGAACAGAAGGATGTCCCTGTAATGGACAGTTGCGAGGATTTCTCTGTGCTGGACAGTGGGGAGACTTTCACTGTAGTGGACAGTGGAGAGAATGTCCTTATGGTGGACCATGGGCAGAATGTTTCTGTTGTGCAGAGGAACACGTCCATGTGGATGACAGAAGATATATGTCTGTGGTGGACAGTTGGGAGGACATCCCAGTGTTGGACCATGACAAGGACATTCCTGCGGGTGACAGTGGGGAAAACATTCCTGTGGTGGACACTTGAGATGTTTTCCCTGTGGTGGACAGTGAAGAAGACTTCTCTCTGTTGGACAGTGAGAAGGACATCCCTGTTGTGGACATTGGGGTGGATATCACTGCTGTGGACAGAGGAGAGAATATCCCTGTGGTGGATAGTGGGGAGGACATCTCTGTGGTTGACAGTGGAGAGGACATTCCTGTTGTGGACACATGGGAGGACTTCCCTGTGGTGGAGGGTGTGGAGGACATCACTGTAGTGGACAGTGAGGAAGATATCCCTCTTTTGGACAGTGGGGAGGATATCCCTGTTGTGGGCATTGGAGAGGATTTTCCTGTGGTGGATAGTGAGGAGGACATCCCTGTGGTTTACAGTGGGGAGTACTTCTCTTTGGTGGACTGTGACAATGACATTTCTGTTTTGAACAATGGGGAGGATATCCCTGTAGTGGACAGTGGGGAGGACATCCCTGTGGTTGACAGTGGGAGGATTTCTCTGTGTTGGACAGTGGGGAGGACATGCCTGTGGTGCACAGTGGGGAGTATATCACTGTGGTGGACAGTGAGGAGGACATTCTTTGGTGGATAGTCAGGAGGAAATCCCTGTTATAACCACCTGCAGCCACAAATCAACTGGGTTCACCTGAAAGGGGGCTGGGAATAAAAAAGGACAGAGGGCGAGAAGAGACGAAGCCAAGACAAAGTTCTCTGATCAAGGATTGAAAGTTAATAATTGGCTTTCACATATAAAGGGGAAGCCCCACCCCCCAGAGAAGAGTCTTCTCTGGTACTTCATCTCAGCAGTGTAGGTGAGGGGTATGCATCCTTAATCAAGGGCCAGAGGTGTAAGGAGTGAGCTCAGCAGGCAGTCTATTCAACTCAACTCCTGTGGCCAACTTCAGGTCTCCAATGGGGGCAGCTTCCCAGGTCCTTTGTTAATTCGGGTCTCTAGTGGTAAACAGCATGTTCCAGCCTGTTCAACCTGGACAGGTTGGCAGCTTGGGGGAAGGGCACACCCTGTGGTGGACAGTGGGAAAGACTTCTCTGTGGTTGACAATGGGGAGGACATCACTGTGGTAAACAGTGGGGAGGACATCCCCATGGTGATCAATGATAAGGATGTCCCAGTAGTGGAAGGTAGGGTGGACTTCACTCTAGTGGAAAATGAGGATGACGTCATTGTGTTAGACAGTTAGGAGAACATACAATTGGTGGATTATGGGGAGGATGTCCCTGTGGTAGACAGTAGGGAGGACTACCCTGTGGTTGACAGTGAGAAGAATATCCCTGTTATGGCCAGTAATGAGGACTTTTTGTGGTGGACAGGGGAGAAGATTTAACTGTGGTGGACAGCATGGAGGATGTTCTTGTGGTGGACCATGGGGAACATGTTCATGTAATGACTGGAGGATGTCACTTTGCTGGACATTGGTAAAGATGACCTTGTGGTGGACAGTTTTATGGATGTCCTTGTGGTACACAGGAGGACATTCCTGTGGTGGACATGGGGGTACCTCACTCTGATGGTCAGTGGGGGAGGAAATCCCTGTGGTTGACAGTGTGTAGAACATCCCTGTGGTGGACGTTGAGGAGGATGACTCTGTGGTAAACAGTGGGAGGATGTAGCTGTGGTGGACAGTGGAGAGGATGTCCCTGTGTTTGACTTGGGAGGATTTTACTGTGGTGAACAGTAGGGAGGATTTCACCATGGTGTACAGTGGGGAGAATGTCCTTCTGGTTGACAGTTAGGAAGATGTTTCTGTGGTGCACATGAGGACGTCACTGTGGTGGACATTGAATAGGACTTCTCTATGTTGGACAGGTGGGAGTACATTCCTGTGGTGGACATTGAGGAGCACATCGTTTTGGTGGACAATTGGATGTCCCTGTGATGAACAGTGGGGAAAACATCCCTGCTGTTGACAATTTGGAGGACTTTCCTCTGGTGGACAGTGGAGAGGACTTCCCTATTGAGTACAGTGGGCAGGACAACACTTTTGAGTACAGTGTGGAGGACATCTGTTTGGTGGACAGTGAGAAGCACATCCTTGTGGTGGAGAGTGGGGAGGACTTCTCTGTGTTGGACAGTGGAAAGGACATTCCTGTGGTAAAGAGTGTGGAGGACATTTCTATGGTGGAAGGTGAGAAGGATGTCCCTGAAATGAACACTGGGGAGGTCATTTCTGTGGTAGACTGTTGGGAGGATTTTACTATGGTAGACACTGGAGAGGATGCCCTTGTGCAAAGTGAGGAGGACATTCCTGGGTTGCACAGGAGGACATCCCTGTGGTGGACAGTGAGTAGGATGTCCCTGTTCGGGGTAGTGGGTCAGATTTCATTGTGGTGGACAATGGAGAAGACATCCCTGTGGTGCACTGGAGGAAGACCTTGTGGTGGACAGTGGAGGGGAAGTCACTGTGGTAGACAGTGTGGGGCATCCCTGTGGTGGACAGTGTGGAGGACATCCCTATGGTGTACAGGAGGACGTCCCTGTGATGGACAGTGGAAAAAACATCCACATGGTATAGCGTGGGGAGGATTTCCCTGTTTGGACAGTGTGGAGGATGTCCTTGTCGTGGTTAGTGGGGAGGAAGCCACTGTGGTAGATAGTGGGGAGGATGTTCCTGTGGTATACAGTAGCATGTCCCCATGGTGTACAGTTTGTAGGATGTCACTGTGGTGCAGTGTGGAGGATGTACCTGTGGTGGACAATGTGGAGGACATCCCGGTAATGATCAATAGGGAGGACGCCCCTGTGGTGGTCAGTGGGGAGAACACCCATGTGGTAAACAGTCTGGAGGACATCTCTATGGTGGAAGGTGAGGAGGATGTCCCTGAGGTGAAAAGTGTGGAGGATGTCTCTGTGGTAGACTGTTGAATTTAACTATGATAGACCGTGGAGAGGATGCCCTTGTGAAAAGTGAGGAGGACGTTTCTGTGTTGCACAGGAGGAAATCACTTTGGTGGACAGTGGGTATGATGTCCCTGTGGTGGACAGTGGGTCGGATTTCTCAGTGGTGAACAGTGGGGAAGAGGCCCTGTGGTGCACTAGAGGAAGACCTTTTGGTGGACAGTGGGGAGGACATCCTTTTGGTGGACAATGTGGAAGACATCCTATGGTGCACAGGAGGACGTCCCTGTGATTGACAGTGAGGAGAATATTCAGGTGGTAGACAGTGGAGAGAACATCCTGTGGTGGACAGTGGCGAGAATATCCCTGTGGTGGACAGTGAGGAGGACATCCCTGGGGTGGTTAATGGGAAGGACGCCCCTGTGATGGACAGTGAGGAGGACATCCCTGTGGTGAACAGTTGGGAGTATGTCCCTGTGGTGGACAGTGGGATGGATGTCCTTGTGGTGGACAGAGGGGAGGACTTTTTTGTAGTAGACAGGAGGAGGACATGACTTTAGTAAACAGTGAAGAGGACTTCTTTGTGATGAAGAGTAGGGAGGATTTCATTGTCATGGAAAGTGTAAAGGATGTTCTTGTGTTCAACCATGGGGAGTACGTTTCTTGTTGCACAGGAGGACATTCCTGTGTTAAAAAGTCGGGAGGGTGTACCTGAAGTGGAGAGTGGAGATAACATCCTTGTGGTGGACAGTGAGGAGGAAGTTCCTGTGATGGACAGTGGAGAGGTCTTCCCTGTGGTGGACAATGAGATGGATGTTCCTATATTGAACAGTGGAGAGGACTTTCCTGTGGTTGACAGTGTGCAGGGCATCCCTGTGTTGGAGAGTGGGGAGCATGTGTCTGTGGTGAAAAGTGGGGATGACATCCCTGTGGTGGACAGTGGAGAAGTCTTCCCTGTGGTGGACGGTGGGTAGGATGTTGCTGTGTTGCACAGAGTTTGCCCCTGTTGTGTAGAGTGTGGAGGATGCCCCTGTGGTGGAAAGTGAGGACGTCACTGGGTTGAACATTGTGGAGGACTTCCTTGTGGTGGACATTGAAAAAGAAAACCCTGTGGTGGACAATTGAGAGGCTATCCCTTTGGTGGAAAATGAGATACATATCCATATTGGACAGTGGGGAGGACTTCCTTGTGATGAACAGTGGGGTGGATGTCCCTGTGGTGTACAGTGGGAAGCACATGTCTGTGGTGAACAGTGGAGAGGACATCCTTGTGGTGAACATTGGGCAAGGTTAGGTTGTGTTGGATCATGAGGAGGATGTCACTGTAGTGGACAGTGGACAGGACTTCCTTGTGGTGGACACTGAAGAAGTCATTTCTGTGGTGGACAGTTAGAAAGACATCCCTGTGTGAACAATGAAGTTGACATCGTGATATCTGACAGTGGGGAGGACTTCCCAGTGATGGACAGTGGTGAGGACATCACTGTGGTGGACATTTGAAAATATAACTGTGGTGGACAGTGGGGAGGACATCACTGTGGTGGACAGTGGAAAATACTTCAATGTGGTGGACAGTGGAGAGGCCATTCCTGTGGTGGACAGTGAGAAAACATCCCTGTGGTGTACAATGGTGAGGACTTCCTATTTGTGGACAGTGGGGAGGACCTTTGTGGTAGATAGTGAGGAGGAATTTTCTGTGGTGGACAGTAGGGAGGATGTCCCTGTGGTGGAAAGTGAGAGGGATGTCGCTGTGGTGGACATTGGGGAGGACATCCCTGTTGTGGAGAGCGGGGAGGAATTTTCTGTGGTGGTGAGTGAGAAGGACATTACTGTGGTCGACTTTGGGGAGAATATCCCTAAGGTGGAGAGTTTGCAGGACATCCCTGTGGTGGACAGCGGGGAGAAAATCCCTGGGGTGGATAGTGAGGAGGATGTGTCTGTGGGGGACAGTAGGGAGGACTTCCCTATGGTGGACAGCAGAGAGGATTTCCTATGGTGGAGAGTGGGGAGGATGTTCCTGTGGTGGACAGTGGGGAGGACATCTCTGTAGTATAGAGTGGAATGTTGTCTCTCATTTGGACAGTGGGTAGGACTTACCTGTTGTTGACAGTGAGAAAGAAATCCCTGTATTAGACAGTGGGGAGTACATCTTTGTGGTGGAAAAGTGTGGAAGACTTCCCTGTGGTAGACTTTCAGGAAGACCTCCCTGTGGTAGTCAGTGAGGAGCACGTAACTGTGGTGGACAGTGGGAAGAAATTCCCTGTTGTTGTCAGTGTGGAGGACATCCCTGTAGTGAACAGTGCGGAGGATATCTTTGTGGTAGACAGTGGGGAGGATTCAAATGTGGTGGCCATTAGGGACTACGTCTTTGTATTGAACCATTGGTAGGACATTGCTCTGTTGCACTGGAGGATGTCGCTTTTGTGGACAGTGAGGAGTACATCCCTGTGGAGGACTTTGAGGAGGATGTCCCTGTGTTGGATATTGGGGAGGACTTCCATGTGGTGGACAGTGGCAAAGACTTCTTTATGGTGGACAGTCTGAAGGATATCCCTGTGGTGAACTATGGAGAGAATATGTATGTCTTGGACTGTGGGGAAGACATCCCTGTGATGTACAGTGAGGAGGACATCCCTGTAGTAAACAGTGGGGAGGATGTCCATGTGGTGGACAGTGGGAAGGACTTCTATGTGCTGGAAAGAGAGGAGGATGTCCCTGTGTTGGACAGTGGAAAGGATGTCCCCTGGGTGGACAGTGAGGAGGACAACCCCATGGTGAACAGTGGGGAGGACATTTCTTTGGCTGACAGTGAGAAGGATGTCTCTGAGGTGGACCAGGGTGAGGACGTGTTTGTTATGGACAGCTAGGAGGACGTCATTGTGGTGGACAGTGGGGAGAACATTGCTGTGTTGCACAGGAGTACGTCCTTCTCGTGAACAGTGGGAAAGAATTTTTGTCGTGGACAGTAAGAAAGACATCCTTGTTGTGGACAGTAGTAAGGATGTCCCTGTTGTGTACAGTGGGAGGACAACACTGTTGTGTACATATTGAAGAACATTCCTGTGTTGGACAGTGAGAAGGACCTCCTTGTGCTGGATAGTGGGGAGGACTTCTCTGTGGTGGACAGTGGGGAGGATATCCCTATGGTAAACAATGTGGAGAATATCTCTATGGTGGAAGGTGAAAAGGACATCCCTGGGGTGAACAGTAAGGAGGACGTCCCTGTGGTAGACTGTTGAGAGGATTTAACTATGGTAGACAGTGCAGAAAATGCCCTTATGCAAAGTGAGGAGGACGTTCCTGTTTTGTACAGGAGGACATCCCTGTGGTGGACAGTGGGTAGAATGTCCCTGTGGTGTACAGTGGGTTGGATTTCTCTGTGGTGGACAGTGGGGAAGATGTCTCTGTGGTGCACAGGAGGAAGACCTTGTGCTAGACAGTTGGGATGAAGCCAGTGTAGTGGACAGTGGGGAGGAGGTCCTTGTATTGGACAGTGTGGAGGACATCCTTATTGTGCACAGGAGGTCGTCCCTGTGATGGACAGTGGGGAGAACAACCAGGTGGTGGACAGTTGAGAGGATTTCCCTGTGGTGGACAGTGGGGAGGATATCCCTGTCTTGGACAGTGAGGAGGATGTCCTTGTGGTGGTTAGTGAGGAGGATGCCCCTTTGGTGGACATTGGGGAGAATGTCCCTGTGGTATACAGGAGTATGTTTTGTGGAGTACAGTGTGGAGGACGTTGCTGTACTAGGCAGTGTGGAGGATATCACTGTGTTGCACAGCGGGGAGGACGTACCTGTGGTGGACAGTGGGAAAAACTTTTCTGTAGCTGACAGGTAGAACATGACTATATTGGGCAGTGAGGAGGACGTATTTGTGGTGAAGAGTGGGGAGGATTTCACTGTCGTGGACAGTGTAAAGGACTTTCTTGTGTTGAACCCTAGGGAGTATGTTCCTTGTTGCACAGGAGGACGTTCCTCTGTTGGAAAGTGGGGAGGACATCCCTGAGTTAGAGAGAGGAGATAACATCCCTGTGGTGGACAGTAAGGAGGAAGTCCCTGTGATGGACAGTGGGGAGGTCTTCCTTGTAGTGGACAATGAGATGGACATTCCTATATTGGACCGTGGAGAGGACAACCCTGTGGTGGACATTGGGGAGGACATCCCTGTGGTGGACAGTGGGAAGCATGTGTCTGTGGTGAAAAGTGGGGAGGACATCCCTGTGGTGGACAATGAGGAAGACTTTCCTGTGGTAGATGGTGTGGAGGATGTTCTTGTGTTGCACATGAGTTTGTCCCTGTTGTGTACAGTGTGGAGGATGTCCCTGTGGTGGAAAGTTAGGAGGACATCCCTTAGTTGAACAGTGGAGAGGACTTTGTTGTGGTGTACATTGAAGAAGACACTTTGTGGTAGAAATTTATGAGGATATCCCTGTGGTGGACAATGAGATGGATGTCCATATTGGACAGTGGCAAGGACTTCCCTGTGGTGGACAATGGAGAGGATATCCCTATGGTAGACGGGGGGAGCACATGTCTGTGGTGGACAGTGGGGAGAACATCTATGTTATAGACAGTTGGCAGGATGTCCCTGTGGTGCACAAGATGACGTCCTTGTGTTGGACAATGGGGAGGGAGTCCCTGTGGTGGATAGTGCTGAGGACATCTCTGTGGTGGAAAGCATGGAGGATGCCCCTGTGGTGGTCAGAGGGGATGACACCCCTGTTTTGGACAGTTGTGAGGACGTCCGTGTGGTACACAGGTTGTCGTCCCTGTGGTGGATAGTGGGGAGGACATCTCTCAGTTAGACAGTGGAAATGATGTCTTTGTGGCAAACAGTGGGAAGGACATCCCTGTGGTGGACAATGGGGAGAACATCCCTGTGGTATATAGGAGGATGTCCTTGTTGTAGACAGTAAGGTATATGTCCCTGTGGTCGACAGTGAGGAAGCCGTCTCTGTGGTGGACAGTGTAGAGAATGTCCCTGTGAAGGTCAGTATGGAGAACACCCTTTGTTGGACAGTAGGGAGGACGTTCCTCTGATACAGAGGAGGGTATCACTACGGTGACAGTGAGAATAATATTTCGGTGGTGGACAATGAGGAGGACGTGCCTGTGGTGCACAATGGGGAGGATGTTTTTCTGGTGGACAATTCCAAGGACATCACTGTGGTGGAGAGTGTGGAGTACATCTCTGTGGTGGATAGTGTTTAGGATAAACCTGTGGTGGACACTGAGGAGAACATTCTTGTGTTGGACAGCGGGGAAGAATTTCCTTTGGTGGACAGTGGGGGTACATTTCTGAGGTGGAACATGGTTAGGACATCTCTGTGGTTGACAGTGGGGAGAACTTCTCTTTGGTGGACAGTAAGAAGGACATCCTTGTTGTGGACTGTGGGGAGCATATCCCTGTGGTGTCCAGTGGAGAGGATATCTCTGTGGTGGACAGTGGGGAGGACATCAGTGTGGTTGACAATGGAGAGGAAATTCCTGTTGTGGACACTTGAGATGACTTCCCTGTGGTGGACAGTGGGGAGAACTTCTCTTTGGTGGACAGTAAGAAGGACATCCCTTTTGTAGACTGTGGGGAGGATATCCCTGCGGTGGACAATGGAGAGGATATCTCTGTGGTGGACAGTGGGAGTACTTCTCTGTGTTGGAAACTGGGGAGGATATCACTGTGTTGGAATGTGAGGAGGACATTTCTGTGGTGGACAGTGAAGAGGACTTCCTCGTGGAGGATAGTGCTAAGGATTTCTTTGTGGTGGACAGTGAGGAGGATGTCTCTGCGGTTGACGGTGGGGAGCATGTCCCTGTGATGGACAGTGGGAAGGACATCCCTGCGGTTGACAGTGGGAGGACTTCTCTGTGTTGGACAGTGGGGAGGACATTGCTGTGTTGAAAAGTTTGGAGGACATCACTAAAGTGGGCAGTGCACAGTATTTTTCTATGGTTGACAGTGAGGAGGATGTCTCTGTGGTGGACAGTGGGGAGGATGTCCCTGTGATGGACAGTGGGGAGGATATCCCTGTGTTGGACAATGTGAGGACTTCTCTCTGTTGGCCAGTGAGGAAGTCATCCCTGTGGTGCACATTAGGGAGGATATTATTGTGGTGGACATTGAGGATGACCTCCCTATGGTGGACAGTCAGGAGAACGTCCCTGTGGATGACAGTGGGAAAGACTTCCCTGTGGTGGATAGTGGGGAAGAAGTCCCTGTGGTAGACAGTAGGGAGGACTTTTCTGTGGTTGACAGTGAGAAGAACATCCATGTGATGGACAGTACTGAGGGTGTCTTTGTGGTGGACAGTGAAGAGGATTTAAGTTTGGTGGACAGCATGGCGGATATCTTTGTGGTAGACCATGGGGAGGACGTTCCTGTAATGCACTGAAGGAAGTCCCTGTGGTGGATAAGGGGAACATGTTTCTGTGGTGGACAATGTGTAGGACGTCCCTCAGGTAGATGTTGAGGAGGACGACTCTGTGGTGGACAGTGGGGAGGACGTGCCTGTGGTTGACAGTGGGAAGGACGTCCTTGTGGACCATGGGAAATATGTTCCTATGGTGCACAAAAAAAGTCCCTGTCATAGACAGTGGGAAGAATATCACTGTGGTGGACAGTGAGGAGGATGTCCTTCTGTTGGACAGTTGGAAAAATGTTCATGTGGTGCACATTAGGACGTCACTGTGGTTGACAGTGGATAAAACTTCTGTATGTTGTACAGGTGGGAGGACATCCCTGTGGTGGATATTGAGGAGGACATCCTTGTGATGGACAGTTGGGAGGATGTCCTTGTGGTGCAGAGTGGAGAAAACATTTCTGTTGTTGACACTGTGGAAGACTTGCCTGTGGTGGACAGTGGGGAGGACTTCTCTGTGGTGGACAGTATGGAGGACATCCCTATGGTGCACAGGAAGACATCCCTGTGATTGACAGTGGGGAGAACACCCAGGTGGTAGACAGTGGGGGGGGATTTCCCTGTGGTGGACAGTGGGAAGGAATATCCCTGTCTTGGACAGTGTGGAAGACATCCTTGTTGTGGTTAGTGGGGAAGACTCCCCTGTAGTGGACAGTGGAGAGGACGTCCTTGTGGTATACAAGAGTATGTCCCCGTGGTGTACAGTGTGGAGGACGTCGCTGTGGGGGACAATGTGGAAGGCCTCACTGTGGCGCAAAGTGGGGAGGATGTACCTGTGGTGGCCAGTGGGAAGGACGTTTCTTTGGTGGACAGTGAGGAGGGCATTCCTGTGGTGACAGTGCAGAAGACTTCTCTGTGATGGACAGTGAGGAGGACATCTCTGTGGTGGACAGTAAGAAGGATATCCCTGTGATGAACATTGGAGAAGGCCTCCTTATGGTGGACAATAAGGAGGACATTTTGTGGTAGAAAGTGGGGAGGACTTCCCTGTGATAGATATTGGGGAGGGAGTACCTCACTGTGGTAGACAGTCTAGAGCACATCCCTGTGGTGGACAGTGGGAAAATTTTTCCTTTTGTTGACAGTGAGGAGGACATCCCTTTAGTGAACTGTGGGAAGGACATCTTTGTGGTAGACAGTGGGAAGGATTCAAATGTGGTGGACATTAGGGACTAAGTTCATGTATTGGACCATGGGTAAGATGTTGCTCTGATGCACAGGAGGATGTTCCTTTGGTGGACAGTGAGGAAGACATCCCTGTGGAAGACAGTAAAGAGGAGGAACCTGTGGTGAACTGTGGGGAGGACTTCTCTGCAGTTGACAGTGGGAAGGATGTCCCTGTGATGGACTGTGGAGAGCACATGTATGTCTTGGACTGTGGGGAAGACTTCCCTGTGATGTACAGTGAGGAGGACAACCCTGTGGTGGACAATTGGAAGGACTTCCTTGTAGTGGACAGTGGGGAGGACTTTTTGGTTGTGGAAATTGAGGAGGACATCCCTGTGGTGGACAGTGGGGAGGATGTCTTTTGGGTGGACAGTGAGGAAGACAATCCCATGTTCGACAGTGGGGAGGACATTTCTTTGGCTGACAGTAAGAAGGATGTCTCTGAGGTGGACTGAGGAGAGGACATCTTTGTGGTGGACAGCTGAGAGCACATCATTGTGGTGGACAGTGGGGAGGATGTCTCTGGCATGCACAAGAGATTGTACTTGTGTTGGACAGTGGGAAAAACATTGCTGTGTTGCACAGGAGTATGTCCTTCTGCTGGACAGTGTAAAGGATTTCTCTGTTGAGTACAATGAGGAGCACATCCCTTTGTTGGTCAGTGGAGAGGACATCCCTGTGATGGACACTGAAGAAGACATCGCTGTGGTGGCCAGTGAGGAACACATTTTGTATTGGACATTGTGGAGGACATCCCTGAAGTGGACAGTGGGGAGGACATTCCTATAGTGGACAGTGAGAATGAATTCTTTGTTGTGGAAACTGAGAACTTCCCTGTGGTGGACATTGAGGAGGATGTCCTTGTTGTGGACATTGAGGAGGATGACCCTGTTGTGAACTGTAGGAAGGACATCACTGTTGATGACAGTGTGGAGGACATTCCAGTGTTGGACAGTGGAGAGGATTTCTTTGTGGTGGACAGTAAGCAGGATATCGTTGCTGTGGTCAGTGAAAAGGATGTCCATGTTGTGTACAGTGTGGAGGACAACCCTGTTGTTTACT
Organism: Arvicanthis niloticus; assembly: GCF_011762505.2. Lineage (NCBI taxonomy): Eukaryota > Metazoa > Chordata > Mammalia > Rodentia > Muridae > Arvicanthis > Arvicanthis niloticus. The sequence continues at coordinate 46,752,626 of NC_133430.1, forward strand.
CTGGTGATGATATCCATGTGGTGGACAGTGTGGAGGATATCTCTATGGTGGAAGGTTAGGAGGACATCACTGGGGTGAACAGTGGGAACCATGCCCTGTGGTAAACTATTGGGAGGATTTAACTATGGTAGACAGTGGAGAGGATGTTGTTTTGGAAAGTGAGGAGGACATTGTGTGTTGCACAGGAGGACATCCTTGTGGTGAACAGTGGGTAGAATGTCCCTGTGGTGGACAGTGAGTCGGATTTCTCTGTGATGGACATTGTGGAAAATGTCCCTGTGGTGCACAGGAAGAAGACCTTGTGGTGGACAGTGGTGAGGAAGCCCCTGTGGTGGACAGAGGGGAGGATGTTCCTGTGGTGCACAGTGTGGAGGACATCCCTAAGTTGCACAGGATGATGTCTCTGTGATGGACAGTGTGCAGAACATTCAGATGGTAGATATTGGAGAGGATTTCCCTGTGGTGGACAATGGGGAGAATATCCCTCTCTTGGACAGTGTGGAGGATGTTCTTGTTGTCGTTAGTGGGGAGGACACCCCAGTCGTGGACAGTGGGGAGGACGTCCCTGTAGTATACAGGAGTATGTCCTCATGGTGTACAGTGTAGAGGACATTGCTGTGCTGGACAGTGTAGCGGACATCGCTGTGGTGCACAGTGGGGAGGACTTACCTATGCTGTACATGTTGGAGGACATCCCTGTGGTGGTCAATGTGGAGGAAGCCTCTGTGTTGGACAATGGGGAGGACATCTCTGTGGGACATAAGATGAGGTTTTTATGGTTGGCATTGTGGAGGAAGTCCCTGTGGTGGATACTAGGAAGGACGTTTCTTTGGTGGACAGTGATGAGGACATCTCTGTGTTGGACAATGGGGAAGACTTCCCTGTGGTCGACAGTGCACATGATTTCTCTTTGGTGGACAGTAAGGAGGATATCTTTGTAATGGATAGTGGGGAGGATGTTCCTGTAATGAACAGTGGGAAGGCATAACTCTGGTGGACATTGGAGAGGACCTCCTTGTGGTGGGCAGTGAGGAGTATGTTTTTGTGGTGGACAGTGGTGAGGACTTCCCTGTTGTAGCCACTGGGGAGGACCTCCCTGTGGTAGACAGTGAAGAGCATGTCCCTGTGTTTGACAGTGGGAAGGACTTCCCTGTTGTTGACAGTGAGGAGAACATTTTTGTAGTTAACAGTTGGGAGGACATCTTTGTGGCAGACAGTGAGGAGGATTCAAACGTGGTGGACATTAGGGACTACGCCTTGTATTGGAACATGGGTATGGCATTGCTCTGATGCACAGGAGGATATCCCTTTGGTGAAAAGTGAGGAGGACATCCCTGTGAAGGACAGTGAGGAGGATGTGCATGTGGTGGACATTGGGGAGGACTTCTGTGTGGTGGACAGTAGGGAGGACTTCTTTGTGGTGGACAGTGCTAAGGACGTTCCAGCGTTGGACAGTGCAGAGGAAATCCCTGTAATAGAGAGTGGAAGGACGTCCCTCTGGTGGACAGTGGGGAGGAGTTACCTATGGTTGACAGTGAGGAGAAAATCCCTGTGGTGGACAGTGGGGAGGACGTAATTGTGGTAGACAGTGAGGAGGATTTCAATGTAATGGACAGTAGGAAAGACATCCTTGTAGTGGACCATGGGGAGGATGTTTCTGTGGTGCACAGGAGGATGTTGCTCTGGTGAACAGTGGAGAAGATGTCCCTGTGTTGGACAGTGAGGAGGACATCTTTTTAGTGGACAGTGAGGAAGACATTTCTGTGGTGGACAATTTAAAGGACATCCCTCTTGTAGACAGTTAGGAGGACAGCCCTGTGGTGAATAGTGGCAAGGAGGTTTCTGTTCTGGACATTTGGGAGGACGTTCCAGAGGTGGACAGTGGAAAAAATTTCACTAAGCTGGACAGTGGGGAAGATGTCCTTGTGAAAAGTAGGGAGGACGTTCTGGTGGTGTACAAGAGGATGTCCCTGTGGTGGACAGGGTGGAGGACATCTCTTTGAAGGACAGTGGGGAGGATGTCTCTGTGGTGCACAGGAGGTTGTTTCTGTGGTGTACAGTGGGGTGGATTTCCCTGTGGTTGACAGTGAGGAGGAAGTCCCTGTGGTATACAGCAGGGGGGAGGTTCCTGTAGTGCCCAGGAGGATGTCCCTGTGGTGGACAGTGGGGAGGCCATCCATGTGGTAGATAGTTGGGAGGATTTCCCTGTAGATGACATTGGGGAGAACATCTCAATATTGAACAGTGTGGAGGACGTCCTTGTGGTGTTTAGGGGGAAAGATGCCCCTGTGATAGACAGTGGAGATGATGTCACTGTAATACACAGGACTATGTTACTTTGTTGGACAGTATGAAGGACATCCCTGTTGTGGACAGTATGGAGGATGTCACTTTGGTGGTCACTCGGGAGGACGTTTCTGTGGTGGACAGGGAGAAGGATACTCCTTTGGTGGACAATGAGATGGATACCCATATTGGACAGTGGGGGGACTTCTCTGTGATGGACACTGAAAAGAATGTCCCTGTGGTTGACAGTGGGGAAGACATATCTGTGGTGGACAGTGGGGAGAATATCCATGAGGTGGACATTGGGGAAGGCTTCCCTGTGGTGTACCATGAGGAGGATGTCCCTATGGTGGACAGTAGGAAGGATTTTCTTGTGTTGTAGAGTGGTCAGGACTTCCCTGTGGTGGACACTGAAGAAGGTATCCCTGTGGTGAACAGTTGGGATAACATCCCTGTGTGAACAATGAGGTGGTCGTCACTATCTTGCACAGTGGGGAGGACTAGCCAGTGGTGGACAGTGGGGAGAACATCACTGTGGTGTACAGTTGGGAGCACATAACTCTGTTGGACAATGAGGAGGATATCACTGGGGTGGCCAGTGGGAAAGACTTTCATGTGCTGGACAGGGGAGAGGACATTCCTGTGGTGGACAGTGAGAAGGACATCCTTGTGGTAGACAATGGTGATGACTTCCCATAGGTGGACAGTGGGGAAGACTTTTTGTGGTGGATAGTGATGATGAATTTTCTGTGGTGGACAGTGGGGAGGATGTCCCTGTGGTGGAGAGTGGGAAGAGCATCACTTTGGTGGACAGTGGGGAGGACATCCCTGTGGGAGAATGTGAGGAGGACGTTTCTGTTGTGGACAGTGTGGATGACTTCACTGTGGTGGACAGTGGGTAGGACATTGCTGTTTTGGACAGTGGGGAAGACGTCCCTGTGGTGGACAGTGGGGAGGAATTTTCTGTGGTGGAGAGGGAGGAGGACGTCCCTATGGTTCACTTCTTGGAGAATATTTCGGTGATGGACAGTTTGGAGGACAGCCCTGTGGTTGAGAGTGGGAAAGAAATCTTTGGAGTGGACAGTGAGGAGGATGTCTCTTTGGGGGACTGTGGGGAGGACTTACCTGTGTTGGCTAGCAGAGAGGATTTCCCTGTGGTGAACATTGTGAAGGACAATCCTGTGGTGGAGGGTGGATAGGATATCCCTGTTGTTGACAGAGAGGATGACATTTTAAGGTGTACAGTCGGGAAAATTTCACTGTGGTTGACAGTTGGGAGGATGTCCCTGTGATGTACAATGAGGATGACATCTTTTGGGTAAACAGTGTGGAGGATTTCACTGTGGTTGACAGTGGGGAGGATGTTCCTGTGGTGCACTCGATGATGTCCCTGTGGTGGACAGTGGTAAAGACATCCCTGTGGTGCACAGGAGGATGTTTCTGTGGGAAGCGGCTTTGGTCTTTCAATTACAAGGTGGTGCTTGGCATAGGCATTACTTGAGAGAAAAGACAACTCCATATATGGTGTTGTATGCTCTGAGAGGTATGGTTACCCGATCACCCCACCTCGCATCATTGAGTCTGGCCAATTAACAGAGACTTTGTGGCAGCTGCTGATAGGATCAAGGCAATGCTTATAAGAGAAGGAGAGAGAAGAGAAAAAAAAGAGAAAGAGAAGAAAAAGCTCGCTGTACAGGGATAGCTGAATAAACCGCTTGAAGAAGAACACGGTTGCCATTGCCTTATCATGCGGGTCAGATGTGGGTAGCAACAAGTGGTGCCAAAACCCCGGAACCATCAAAACCTCTCAGGACATGTTCAGAACTTCTTGCAGCTTCAGAACAGTCGACTGGGTAAGTTTCCAGATAAGTGGGACAAGTTAGGTTCTCGGGTAGGAGACAAGATAAGTTCCCAGGTAAGTGGGATAAGTTAGGTTCTCAGGTAAGAGACAAGATAGGTTCCCGGTATTGGGACAAGTTGAAAGTGACAGTTGAAAGTGACAGTTGAACGTGAAAGTAGGTTCCGAGTTAGTGGAACAAGTCAGGCTCTCGAAAAAGACTATAATGTTCCCAAGTAAGTGGGACAAGGATAAGTTCTCGGTTTAGAGACTATAAAGTTCCCGGTTTTGGGACAAGTTAAGCAGAAAAATCAAAAGGAGTAGAGCTTAACAAGGCTACTTTGGAAAAGTTCTTACAGGCCTTGGATGAGGTTTTGGTTTTGTGGAAGGATCTTAAGATGGCCAAGGAACGAAGAGTCCAAAAATGATAATGTTAATTGATTTAACTTTTAAAATGGGTTTGATTTTGAGTTGTATAGTTATATTTTTCTCTGAACAAAAGGTCAATGTTTCCTCTGGACAAAAGGTCAATATATAGGTTTTTCTGGTTACTGGCTTAAGGAAAGGCTAATTTGGGAAAAAAGGTTTTTCTATGAGTTTTTTGAAGAGGTCATTAAGATAGTAGTTATATCTTCCAAAATTATATGGATCAGATATGACAGAGGTACGCTTCCAGAAGAATAGATTCCAGAGAATCAAACAAAATAATTATCTTGATACTAAAATTTGTTTTGAGATTTGTATATTACAGAATACACAGCTTTGGTGAATGAATCTTATCACCTGAATGTTCACTGATGCCCTGTACTTCCAGCTGGATGCAGTTAACACAGGCGTCAGAGGCTTATCAGTTTACCATTTCCCTCATCCCTCTTCTAATATCTCAATGCCCATGTTCAGCTTGAAGAAGTTAATGAAGAGACGGTGCCCCAATTCCCTGAACTTGGGGACTGAGGTAGTTAATATTAGACTGTCTTTCTAGGGAAAAGTAATTGTTTTATTGGAACAGGAAAGAAGAGGTAAGATTGATTACCCAGCTATAATCTATTGGTAGAAATCAGTATAATTGTTACTAAGCTGATGCAAATTCAAGCATTTCATTGGTATAATTTCTTCTATTGAATATTTGTGGATACAAGGTGCGTGTCTGCTTAAAACCTGGCCAATATTTAGATTGGAAAGCCTATTTCATAGAATATTCAGCTGAATATGTGGCTCAAAATCAGGCAGCCAGACAGCAACAATAGGATCAGGACATGCTTTTAGGACAAGGTAGATGGACCATCTTGAATATCAGAGAGAGAAAGGGTTTGAAAAGCAGTTGTTTTCTCTCTGGGTTGTGTCAGCAAAAAAGAATGAAAAGGCTGTTTTAGAGCTCTCCTAAAAACAAGAGAAAATTCAGGAGAAGTCTTGAGTTTCTCTCTGACTTCCACAGGAGAAATCCTTAGTTCTGCTCTCTTTGTTTATTGTCTTGTCCTTGGTGCACCAATGTCCACGTGTGTCAATTGTTGTTTGAATGATAGGTGGTCTGTGTTTTATGGTGTTCTATGTTTCAGGTTCAGAAGAAAAGATAGTTAAAACTGCTTGATCTAGTTTACCTTGGTTTGAAAGGCAGTCTTGATATGCACAGCAGAGGTTGATAAGTTACCCTACACCTGTAGCTAAGAGTTGAGCTGAGCTGGAAAAACCTTTCCAGGAACTGATTGTCAGCATAAGTTGCTTTAAAAAAGCCCAGCAGCTTTTTGGCTTCTATGATAAAGAAGGGTTGTCTTAGAAAAATCTCACTGACAAGGTGCTTTTCTATTGAAATTACAGCTAGAAAGACAAGAAAAGTTTGTTTGGTCAAAATATGGAAATTTGTAGGGAAATAGAAGGACCTTTATTTAATGCAGGACTAGCTGCTGCTGTGATGCAAATGACTCATGATACAGGTGCAGCAAATAATTATGTGTGCTTTAAGTTTGGGCAACCAGGACACCTGAAGCGTCAATGCTCCTAGCTGCAGGGTAATCAGGATCAAAGAAGCCGAACTCCAGGTTTATACCCGAAGTGAAAAAAGGGAAATCATTTGGAGGCACCATCAGCTATGACCCTGTTTAGGACACACAGGGATTTTGGTATCACTGCCACAATCATCACACCTATTGCAGTGTCAGCTACTGCTGCTACTGCAGCAGGCCAATGCAGCTATGGCCCTGGATACACAGAGGCAGATTAATTCTCAATTGAGAGCCGGCATTATGCTGGTGAATCAAAGAGTGGATCTAGTCCAGGAGCAAGTAGACGTGCTCATGGAATTAGCTCAGTTGGGCTGTCAGTGGAAGTATACAGGTCTTTGTGTGACATCTGTAAGATATGAAAATGCAAGTCAAGCAGCTCATTTGTCTAGAAATTTGTCTAAGTATTTCACAGGAAATTGGATGGAAGATTTCGATGGCTTGATGCAAACACTGCAGGTAGCCATAATGCACGTGAATTCCACCCATGTTGACCTGTCTGTTGTTGAGGGTCTGGCCTCCTGGATCCGATCTGCAATGAACCACCTAAAAGAATGGGTGGGAATTGCAGCCCTTAGCTTTTTGCCTTGTTCTTGTCAGTTGCCTAGCACTATGGTCCATTCTGAAGATGCGTATGCAACAGCTCAACTCTAATGCCATGATTGTTCAAGCATTTACTGCTATTGAAGGAGGACAGTCCCTGCAAATCTGGCTAAGCTATTTGAAGAGCTCTGAGTTGTAACATGCAGCAGGATGTAGGGCGTAGCACCACAGAGGGCGCTGTATGCCCTTGGACATATGTCTGACTGCATACAGGTTTTGCCATAGTTCCTGTCCCCTGGAAAACAGCATTGGGTTGGGTTGCCCATGGTAACCATACTGTAGACGGCAGGTGATGAAAATGGGGTTGACAATCTCCCTTCAAATACAAGGGCTCAGACCTCTATGTCCTCCTGCTTGCATAAAACAAAAAAGGGGGAGCTGTGGGAAGTGGCTCAGCTCTCACCATTACAAGGTGGCTCTTGGCATAGGCATTGCTTGAGAGAAAAGACAACTCCATATATGGAGTTGTATGAGATGAAAAGTGTGGTTACCCAATCACCACACATCACATCATTGAGAGTGGCCAATTAGCAGTGACTTCATGGCAGCTGCTGATAGGATTAAGGCAATGCTTATAAGGGGCTATGGGAGTGGGAGAGAAGACAAGAGAAGAGAAAAAAGAGAAGAAGCTCACTGTACAGAGATAGCTGAATAAACCACTTGAAGAAGAACATGGTTGCCGTTGCCTTATTCAGCTGGTCAGACATGGGTAGCAACATGTTTCTGTGGTGCACATTGGAAAGAACATCCCTCTGGTGTAGAGTGGAAAAGATTTATCTGTGGGCGACAGTGAGGAGAACATCCCTGTGGTGGACATTGAGGATGACATCTTTGTGGTGAACAGTGAGGAGGATTCCACTGTGTTGGACTGTGGGCAGATGTCTTTATGGTGTACAGTGGGGAGGACATCCCTGTGGTGCATAGGAGGACGTCCCTTTGGTGGACAGTGGTGAGTACATACCAGTGGTGGACAGTGGAAACGATGTTGCTGTGGTAGACATTGTCGAGGACATCTCTTTGGTGGACATTGTAGAGGATGTTCCTTTGGTGGACAGTGGGGAGGATGTCCCTGTGGTGGACAGTGGGGCAGAAGCCCATGTTGTTTAGAGTGGGGAGAACATCTCTGTGGTAGAATGTGAGAAGGATGTCCCTATATTGGACAGTTGGGAGAAAGTCACTGTTGTGGATAGTATGGATGATGTCCCTGTGTTTGACAAGTGGGGAGGACGTCCCTGTGGTTCACACAAGGACTTCACTTTGGTGGATAGTGTGGAGTACCTCTCTGTGGTAGAAAGTGGGGAAAACATCCCTGAGTGGAGAGTGAGGAGTACATCGCTGTGGTAGACAGTGGAAAGTACTTCCCAGTGGTAAACAACAGAGAGGATTTCCCTGTGGAGGACTGTGGGGAGGATTTCCCTTTTGTGGACAGTGGGAAGAACATCACTGAGGTGGACAGTGGGAAGTACTTCTCTGTGGTTGACAGAGAGGTGAACATTCCTGTGGTGGACAGTGAGGATGACATCTTAGTGGTGAACAGTGGGGAGGATTTTACTGTGGTGGACTGTGGGGAGGACATTCTTTTGGTGGACAGTGGGGAGAACATCCTTGTGGTGCACAGGAGGACATCCTTCTGGTGGACAGTGGGGAGGATTTTCCTGTTGTGGATAGTTGGGAGGACATCTCTGTGGTGAACACTGTAGAGGTCATCTCTGTGGTCGACAATGGGGAGGATGTTCCTCTTGTGGACTGTGTTGAGGATTTCTGTGTGCTGAACAGTGTTGAGGACATCCTGTGGTGCAAAGGAGAATGTTTCTGTGTTGCATAGCAGAATAGATGTTCCTGTTTTGGACAGGGGGAGGACATCCCAGAGGTCGACAGTGTGAAGTATGTCCCTGTGGTGGACAGTAGAAAGGATTTCACTGTGGTGGACAGTGGGGAGAACATCCTTCTGGTGAGAAGTCAGGAGAATATTTTTGTGGTGCACAGAGGTATATCCCTGTGATGGACAGTGGAAAGGAAGTCTCTGTGGTGGACAGTGAAAAAGACTTCTCTGTGGTGGACAGTGGGGAGGACATTTTTGTGGTACACAGTAAAACGTCCTTGTTGTGGACAGTGAAGACAACATCCCTGTGGTGGACAATAGGGAGGACATCTCTGTGGTGGATATTGTGGAAAATGTCCCTGTGGTGGTCAGTAAGGAGAACGCCCTTATGGTGGATGGTGGGGATGATGTCCCTGTGGTGCACAAGAGAACCTCTTTGTGGTGACAGTGAGGAGGATATCCCTCTGGTGCACATTGAAATAGATTTTTCTGTGGAGGACATTGGGAAGAATATTCCTGTCGTGGTGAGTGGGGACCACAATTCTGTGGTGGACAATGGAGAGGAGATTTCTGTGGTGGACAGTGAGGAAAATGTCTCTGTGGTGGACAGTGAGGAGTACCTTTTTGTGGTGGACATTGGGGAGTACATCCATGTAGTAAACAATGTGTAGGACATTTCTGTGGTGGACAGTGGGGAGGATTTTCCTGAGATGGACAGTGGGAAGGATGTCCCTGTTTTTGACTGTGGGGAGGATTTCACTGGTCGACATTGTGGAGGATGTCTTTGTGGTAGGCAGTGGGGAGGATGTTCCTGTGGTGCACAGGAGGATGTACCTGTGGTGATCAGTAAGGAGGATGCACCTGTGGTGGACAGTTGGAAGGACGTCCCTGTGAAACACAGGAGGAATACCTGTGATGTACAGTGGAGAGGAAATCTCTTTGGTTGATAGTGGGCATGATGTCCCTGTGATGGACAGTGAAAAGAACATCCCTGTGGTGACAGTGAGGAGGATATCCCTGTGGTGCTCAGTGGAAAAGATTTTTCTATGAATGAAACAAGGAAGAGAACATCCTTGTGGTGGTCAGTGGGGACCATATCTCAGTGGTCAACAATGGAAAGAACATCCCTGTGGTGGACAATGAGGAGGATGTCCCTGTGGTTCACAGTGGGGAGGATTTTTCTTTGGTGGACAGTGGGGAGATCATCCCTGTGGTGGACAGTGGGGAGGACGTCCTTTGTGGTACAGAGTGAAAAAGATTTTTCTGTGGAGGACAGTGGGGAGAAAATTCCTGTGGTGGTCACTGAGGACCACATCTCTTTGGTGGACAATGGAGAGGACATCCCTGTGGTGGACAGTGAGATGGACATCCCTGTGGTGGACAGTGAAAAAGATGTTTCTGTGGTGGACAGTGGGAGGACATCCATGTGGTAGACAGTGGGAAGGATATCTCTGTGGTGAACAGTGAGGAGGATGTCTCTGTAATGGACAGTGGGGAGGTTGTCCCTATGGTGGACAGTGTAAAGGATGTCCCTGTGGTTGACTGAGAGGAGGTTTTCACTGTGGTGGACAGTGAAGAGGACGTATTTTTGGTGGGCAGTTAAAAGGACATTACTGTGGTTCACAGGAGGACTTCCCTGTGGTGGTCAGTAAGAAGTACCTTTGATTGGCAGTGGGAAGGAGGTCCCTGTGGCACACAGAAGGACATCCCTGTGGTGGACAATGAGGAGGACTTCCCTGTGGTGTGCAGTGGAAAGGATTTTTCTTTGGTGCACAGTGTGGAGGATATCCCTGTGGTGGACATTGGGGAGCACATCTCTGTGGTGCACAGTGTGGAGGACATCACTGTGGTGGACAATGAAATAATCACTTTGTTGGAAAGTGGGGAAGAATTTCCTGAGGTGGATAGTGGGGAGGACATCTTTTTGGTGTACATGTGAGAGGATATTTCTGTGGTAGACAGTGAGGAGGATTTCACTGTGGTGGAGAGTGGAGAGGACGTCCTTGTGGTGGGCAGTGGGGAGGACGTTCCTGTGGTGCAGAGGAGGATGACCCTCTGGTGGACAGTATAAGGACATCCCTGTGTTGGACATTGGGGAGGTCTTCACTGTGGTGGATACTGTGGAGGACATCTATGTGGTGGGCCGTGGGGAAAAATGTTTGTGGTAGATAGTTGGGAGGACCTCCCTGTGGTACACTGGAGGACTTCTCTGTGGTGGGCAGTGTAGAGGAGGTCCCTGGGGTGAACAGTGGAAAGAACGTCTCTGTGGTAGCCAGTGTTGAGGAAGTCCCTTTGTTGGTCTGTGGAAAGGACACCCCTGTGGTGGAGAATGGGGACAACATTTCTGTGGTACACTGCAGTATGTCCCTGTGGTGCACAGGAGGATGTCCTTGTTGTAGACAGTGTCCCTGTGGTGGACACTGGGGAGGACATCTCTTTGGTGGACATTGTGGAGGAGGTCCCTGTGGTCTTCACTAAGTAGGACGCCCCTGTGGTTGGAAAGTGCAGTTTCCCTCTGGTGGACAGAGAATAGGACATCCTTGTGGTGACAGTGAGAAAGATATATCTGTGATGATCAATGAGGAAGACGTCCCTGTGTTGGACAGAGTGGAGGAATTTTCTGTGGTGGACAATGGGAAGGACATCCCTGTGGTGGACATTGGCAAGCACTTCTTTGTGGTGGACAGTGGGAGGACAGGGCTGAGATGCACAATGAGAAAAAATTTCCCTGTTGTGGACAGTGGGGAAGACTTTCCTGTGGTGGACAGTGCGGAGGATTTCCCTGAGATGGACAGTGGGAAGGATGTCCCTGTTGTTGTCTGTGGGGAGGATTTCACTGTGGTGGACATTGCAAAGGATGTTCTTGTGGTGGGCAGTGGGGAAGATGTACCTGTGGTGCACAGGAGGACGTCCCTGTGGTGATCAGTAAGGAGGATGCACCTTTGGTGGACAGTGGGGATGGCATTTCTGTGGTGGATAGTGAACCAGACATCCCTGTGATGGACAGTGAAGAGAGCATCCCTGTGGTGACAGTGACAAGGACATCTCTGTGGTGCACACTATAAAAGATTTTTCTATGGAGGACAGTGGGGAGAACATCACTGTGGTGGTCACTAAGGACCATATCTCTTTGGGGGACAATGGAGAGGACATCCATGTGGTGGACAGTAAAAAGGACATTCCTGTGGTGGACAGTGAGGAAGATGTTTCTGTTGTGGACAGTGGGAGGACATCCCTGTGGTTTACAGTGGAGAAAACATAACTGTTGTGGACCGTGAGGAGGATTTCACTGTGTTGGACAGTATGGAGTACGTCCTTGTGGTGGGCAGTTGGGAGGATGTCCCTGTGGTGGTCAGGGGGGAGATTCCCTCTGGTGTACAGTGAAGAGAACATCCCTGTTGTGATAGTGAGGAAGACATATATGTGGTGATCAATGTGGAGTACCTCCCTGTGGAAGACAGTGTGGAGGAATTTTCTGTGGTGGACAATGGGAGGAGAACCGTGTGGTGGACAGGAGGAAGCACATCTCTGTGGTGGACAGTGGGAGTACATCCCTGTGGTGGATAGTGAGGAGGATGTCCCTGTGGCAAACTGTTGTTAGCACATCTCTGTGGTAAACAGTAAGGAGAATGTCTCTGTGGTCAACAGTATGGAGAATGTCATTGTGGTTAAAAAATAGGGAGGACATTTTTGTGGAGCACACTAAGGTGTACATACCTGTTATGGACATTTGCGAGGATTTTTCTGTGAAAGAGAGTGGGAAGAATGTCCCTGTGGTGTACAGTGGGGAGGACATAATGCTGCTGGACTGTAGACAGGACATCCCTGTGGTGGACAGTGGGGAGGATATCTCTGTAGTGGCCAATGGGGAAGATTTCACTGGGGTCGACAGTGGGTAGGATACCCTTGTGGTGGGCAATGAGGAGGATGTTCCTGTGGTGGACAGTGGAAAGGACTTCTCTGTGCTGGACAGTGGGGCAATTTTGCTCTGATGCACAGGAGGTCATCACTGTGGTGAACAGTGAGGGGAATGTTCCTGTGGTGAACAGTGAAAAGGACGTCCTCAATGTAGACAGTGGATGGACTTCCCTGTGGTGGACAGTGAAAATGACATCCCTGTGGTGACAGGTATTAGGATATCCCAGTGGTGGTAAATGAGGAGGACATTCCTGTGGTGGACAGAATGGAGGATTTTTCTTGGTGGATTGTGGGGAAGACATCCTTGTGGTGGGCAGTGAGTAGGACATCCTTGTGGTGGACAGTGGGAAAGACTTTTCTGTAGTGGACTATAGTGGACAGTGGGGAGGATATCCCTATGGATATGGAGATGATATCTCTGTGGTGGAAAGTGGAGAGGTTTTCCATGTGGTGGACAGTGAGGAGGATTTCTCTGTGTTGGACAGTGGGGAAGATGTCCCTTTGATGGATACTGAGCAGGACATCTTTGTGGTGGACAGTGTGGAGGATGTTCTTGTGGTGTTGACTGGGGAGAATACCCCTCACAGGGACCGTGGTGAAGACGTCCCTGTGGTAAACAGGAGGATGTCCCTGTGTCAAGCAGTGGGGAGGATGTCCCAGTTGTGGTCAGTAAAAGGACTCCTCTGTGGTGAATAGTGGGAAGAATATCCCTGTTTTACACAGGATGACCTTGCTGTGGTGGAGAGTGGGGAGGACATCTTTGTGGTGGTCAGTGAGAAGGACATCCCTGTGGTGGACCATGAAGAGGTCATCCCCGTTGTAACAGTGAGAAGGACATACCTGTGGTGGACAATGAGGAGGAGGTCCTGTGGTGCACAGTAGAAAAAAATTTTCTGTGGTGGACAGTGTGGAGGGCATCCCTGTGGTGAACAGTGGGGAGCACATCTATATGTTGGACAGTGTGGAGGACATCTCAGTAGTGGACAATGAGAAGGACGTCCCTGTGCTGCACAGTGGGGAGAATTTTTCTTTGGTGGACAATGGGGAGGAATTCATGTGGTGGACAGTGAAAAGGAAATCACTTTGTTGTACAGTGGGTAAGACTTTCCTGAGGTGGACAGTGGGGAGGTCTTCCCTGTGGTAGACAGTGGGGAGGACATTGCTGTGGTGGACAGTGGGGAGGACGTTGCTGTGTTGGGCAGTGGGGAGAATATCTTTGTGGTAGATAGTTGGGAGGACGTCCCTGTGGTGAACAGGAGGACTTCCCTGTGGTAGGCAGTGTGGAGGAGGTCCCTGTGGTGGACATTGGGAAGGACATCCCTGGGTTGCACAAGAGGAAGTCTCTCTGTTGGACACTGTCAAATATCTCTGTGTTGGACAGTGGGTAGGACATATGTGTTCTGGACATTTGGGAGGAGGACCCTGTGGTGCACAGGAGGACATCTTCTGGTTGGAAAGTGTGGAAGATGTCCCTGTGGTGGACAGTGGGGAGAATATCTCTTTGATGGACATTGTGGAGGTCGTCCCTATGGTGGTCAGTGCAGAGGATGCCCCTGTGGTGGACAGTCGTGCTGACGCCCCAGCAGTACACAAGAGGATGTTCCTGTAGTGGGCAGTGGTGAGAACATCCCTGAGTTGTACAGTGGGGTGGACATCTCTGTGATGGACAGTGTCTATGACGGCCCTGTGGTGGTCAATTGGGGGGAGGCCACTTTCATGCACAGTGGGGAGAATATTTCTGTGGTGGATAGTGGGGAGGGTGTCCCTGTGGTAGACAGTGGAGAGATCATCTAAGTTATAGACAATTGAAAGATGTCCCTGAGTGCACAGGAGGATGAACCTATGTTGCACAGTGGGAGGGAGTCCCTGTGGTGGATAGTGAGGACATCTCTGTGGATGAAAGTGTGGAGGACACCCCTGTGGTGGTCAAAGAGGATGACACCACTGTGTGGGAGAGTGGCGAGGAGGTCCCTGTGGTAAACAGGAGGACATTTCTGTGTTGGACAGTTGGCAGCACATCTCTCTGGTGGACAGTGGAAATAACGTCTTTGTGTCAAACAGTGGGAAGGACATCCCTGTGGTTGCCAGTGGGGAGAATGTCCTTGTGGTGCACAGGAGGACGTCCTTCTTTTAGAAACCAAGGAATATGTCCCTGTGGTGGAGATTGGGGACATGTGATGGACAGTGTGGAGATTGTCCCTTTGGAGGTCAGTAAGGAGGACGCCCCTGTCTTAGAAAGCGGGGAGGATATCCCTCTGGTACAGAAGAGGACATTTCTGTGATGGACAGTGGGGAAGACTTACTTGTGATGTACTGTGTGGAGAACATCCTTGTGGTGTACAGTGGATAGGATATCTCTGTGGTGGACAGTCAGGAGGACATCCCTGTGGTGGACCATGGGAAGGATGTTTCTGTGGTGGACAGTGGGGAGGACATCTATGTTGTTTATGTTGAAAATGATATCTTTGTAGTAAACAGTGGGGAGGACTTCCCTGTAATGGAGAGTTTGGAGGACTTTTTGATTGTGGACAGTGAGAAGGATATTTCTGTGGTAGACAGTTGGGAGTATGTCCTGGTGGTGGATAGTAGAAAGGATAATTCTGTGGTGGAGCATGTGGAGGACATCCCTGTGGATGACAGTGAGGAAAACTTCTCTGTGTTGGACAATGGAGAGGACATCCCTGTGTTGCACAGTTAGGAGGACATCACTGTGGTGGAAAGTGAGGAAGATATCCCTGTGGTGGACAGTGAAGAGGACTTCCCTGTGGTGGACAGTGTGGAGGACTTCCCTGTGGTCGACCATGGGGAGGACATCAGTGTGGTGGACCGTGGGGATAGACGTCCCTCTGGTGTAGAGTGGAAAGGATTTATCTGTGGTTGACAGTGATGAAAACATCCCTGTGGTGGACAGTGAGGATGACATCATTGTGGTGAACAGTGGGGAGGATTTTACTTTGGTGGACTGTGGGAAGGACATTCTTGTGGTGGACAGAGGGGAGAACGTCCTTGTGGTGCACAGGAGGACGTCCTTCTGGTGGACAGTGGGGAGGATTTTCCTGTTGTGGATAGTTGGGAGGACATCTCTGTGGTGAACACTGTGGAGGTCATATCTGTGGTCGACAATGGGGACAAATTTCCTGTTGTGGACAGTGTGGAGGACATTTATGTGCTGAACAGTGTTGAGGACATCCTGTGGTGCAAAGGAGAATGTTTCTGTGTTGCATAGCAGGATGGATATTTCTATGGTGGACAGGGGGAGGACATTCCGGAGGTCGACAGTGTGAAGAATGTCCCTGTGTTGGACAGTAGAAAGGATTTTACTGTGGTGGACTGTGTGGAGGACATTCTTGTGGTGGACACTGGGGAGGACCTCCTTGTGGTGCACAAGAGGATGTCCCTCTGGTGGACAGTATGAGGACATCCCTGTGGTGAACATTGGGGAGGTCTTCCCTGTGGTGGATAGTGTGGAGGACATCAATGTGGTGAGCTGTGGGAAAAAAATCTTTGTTGTAGATAGTTGGGAGAACCTTTCTGTGGTGCACTGGAGGACTTCTCTGTGGTGGGCAGTGTAGAGGAGGTCCCTGGGGTAAACAGTGGAAAGGACGTCTCTGTGGTAGGCACTGTTGAGGAAGTCCCTTTGTTGGTCTGTGGAAAGGACACCCCTGTGGTGGAGAATGGGGACAACATTTCTGTGGTACACTGGAGTATGTCCCTGTGGTTGACAATGGGGAGGATGTCTTTGTGATAGATAGTTGAAAGGACTTCTCTGTGGTGGACATTGGGAATAATGTTCCTGTGGTGGACAGTGGGGAGGACATCCCTGTGGTGCACAGGAGGACGTCCTTGTTGTAGACAGTGTCCCTGTGGTGGACACTGGGGAGGACATCTCTTTGGTGGACATTGTGGAGGAGGTCCCTGTGGTCGTCACTAAGTAGGACGCCCCTGTGGTTGGAAAGTGCAGATTCCCTCTGGTGGACAGAGAATAGGACATCCTTGTGGTGACAGTGAGAAAGATATATCTGGGGTGATCAATAAAGAAGACGTCCCTGTGTTGGACAGAGTGGAGAAATTTTCTGTGGTGGACAATGGGAAGGACATCCCTGTGGTGGACATTGGCAAGCACTTCTTTGTGGTGGACAGTAGGAGGACATTGCTGTGGTGCACAGTGAGAAAAAATTTCCCTGTTGTGGACAGTGGGGAAGACTTTCCTGTGGTGGACAGTGTGGAGGATTTTCCTGTGATGGACAGTGGGAAGGATGTCCCTGTTGTTGACTGTTGGGAGGATTTCACTGTGGTGTACATTGCGAAGGATGTCCTTGTGGTTTGCAGCGGGGAAGATGTACCTGTGGTGCACAGGAGGACGTCCCCGTGGTGATCACTAAGGAAGATACACCTTTAGTGGACAGTGGGGAAGACATTTCTGTGGTGGATAGTGAGCCAGATGTCCCTGTGATGGACAGTGAAGAGAGCATCCCTGTGGTGACAGTGACAAGGACATGTCTGTGGTGCACACTATAAAACATTTTTCTGTGGAGGACAGTGGGGAGAACGTCACTGTGGTTGTCACTAAGGACCACATCTCTGCAGTGGACAGTAAGGAGGACATCTCTTTGCTGGGCAGTGGGGAGGTTGACCCCGTGGTGGACAGTGGGGAGGACATTCCTGTGGTTTACAGTGGAGAAGACATAAATGTTGTGGACAGTGAGGAGGATTTCACTGTGTTGGACAGTGTGGAGTACGTCCTTGTGGTGGGCAGTGGGGAGGATGTCCCTGTGGTGGTCAGCAATTAGGATACCCCTGTGGTGAACAGTGGGGAGATTCCCTCTGGTGTACAGTGAAGAGGACATCCCTGTTGTGACAGTGAGGAAAACATATCTGTGGTGGTCAATGTGGAGTATGTCCCTGTGGAATACAGTGTGGAGGAATTTTCTGTGGTGGACAATGGGAGGAGAACCCTGTGGTGGACCCGGGGAAGCACATCTCTGTGGTGGACAGTGGGAGGACATCCCTGTGGTGGATAATGAGGAGGATGTCCCTGTGGTGTACTGTTGTTAGCACATCTCTGTGGTAAACAGTAAGGAGAATGTCTCTGTGGTCGACAGTATGGAGAATGTCATTGTGGTTAACAGTGTGGAGGACATCCTTGTGGGGCACACTAAGGGATACATACCTGTTGTGGACAGTGAGGAAGACATATCTGTGGTGGTACGTCCCTGTGGAAGACAGTGTGAAGTAATTTTCTGTGGTGGACAATGGTAGGAGAACCTTGTGTTAGACAGGGAGAAGCACATCTCTGTGGTGGACAATGGGAGGATATCCCTGTGGTGGACACTGGGGAGGACATAATGCTGGTGGACTGTAGACAGGACATCCCTGTGGTGGACAGTTGGGAGAACTTCTCTCTGGTGGACAGTGAGGAGGACATCTCTGTTGTGGACAGTGGGGAGTATGTCTCTGTAGTGGCCAATGGAGAAGATTTTACTGGGGTGGACAGTGGGTAGGATACCCTTGTGGTGGACAGTGAGGAGGACTTCCCTGTGTTGGACAGTGTTGAGGACTTCCCTTTGGTGGACCGTGGGGAGTACTTCAGTGTGGTGGACAGTGTGGTCAAACATCCCTGTGGTGGACAGTCTGAAGGGTGTCACTTTGGTGGACACTTGGGAGGACATCCCTGTGGTGGACAGTTGGGAGCACGTGTCTTTAGTAAAAATTGGGGAGGACAACCCTGTAGTGGACAATGAGGAGGACATCCCTGTGGTAGAGAGTGGGAAAGAATTACTTTTGATGGACTATGGGGAGAGCATCCCTGTGGTGTAGAGGGGGTAGTACATTTCTGTGGTGGACAGTGGAGAGGATATTTTTGTGGTGTAGAGTGGGTAGGATGTTTTTGTGTTGGATATTAAAAAGGACATAACTGTGGTGAAGAGTGGTGAGGATGTACCTGTTGTGGAGAGTTGTGAGGATGTCCCTATGATAGACAGTGAGGAGGAATTCCCTGTGGTGTAGAGTGGAGAGGACCTCCCTTTTGTGGACCGTGAAAAGGACATTCCTGTGGTGCAGAGAGAAAAGTCCCTCCGGTGGACAATGCAGAGGATATCCCTGTAGTGGAGAGTAGGGAGGACATCCCTGTGTTGAATAATGTGTTGAATAATAATAATACCTGTTGTGGAAAGTGGGGAGGATAGACCTGTGATAAACAATGGGAAGGATGTCTTTGTGGTGGACAGTGGGGAGGATTTTCCTGTGGTAGACAGTGATGAGAACTTTCCTCTGGTTGCCAGTAGGGAGGATGTCTTTGTGGTGGACAGATTGAGAGAAATTCACTGTGGTGAATAGTGGGGAGGATGTTTTTGTGGTGGACCATGAAAAGGAAGTTCCTGTGGTGCAGAGGAAAAAGTTGCTCTGGTGGACAGTGTGGAGGATATCCCTGTGGTGGAGAGTGAGGAGGACATCCCTTTGTTGAATAGTGAGGAGGACAAAACTGTTGTGGACAGTGGGGAGGATGGACCTGTGGTAGACATTGTGAAGGACGTCATGGTGGTGGACATTGAGGACTTTCTTGTGGTGGACATTGGGAAGGACTTCTCTGTGGTGGACAGTATGGAGGACATCCCTGTGTTAAAGTGTCAGGAGGATGTACCTGTGGTATATAGTGGGGAGGACATCCCTGTTGTGGACAGTGGGGAGGACATCCCTGTGGTGGACAGTAAAGAGGACTTCCCTGTGGTGGACAGTGGAGAGGACTTCTCTCTGGTGCACAGCGGGGAGGACGTCCCTTTTGTGGACAGTGGGAAGGATGTTCCTGTAGTGGACAGTGGGGAGGCCTTCTCTGTGGATGACAGCACATAGGACATCCATGTGGTGGACAGTGGAAAGGAAGTCTTTGTGATGGACAGTGAGGAGGATTTAGTTGTTGTGGATAGTGTGGAGGACGACCTTGTGGTAGACCATGGGAAGAATTTTCTTATAGTGCATAGGAGGAATTCCCTCTGGTGGAAACCTGAGAGGATGTTACTGTGTTGGACAATGAAAAGGACATCCCTGTGGTGAACAGTGGAGAAGACGTCATGGTTGCGCACAGTAGGGAGAATATCTCTGTGGAGGACAGTGGAAAGAAATTCACTGTGGTGGACAGTGGCAAAAACGTCTTTGTGGACTATGGGGAGGATATTCCTGTGGTGCATAGAAGGATGTCCCTGTAATGGAGAGTGGGGAGGATGTCTCTGTTCTGGACAGTAGGGAGGATTTCACTGTAGTGGACAGTGGAGAGGGTGTCCTGGTGGTTTATGGTGGGCAGAACGTTGGTGTTGTGCACAGGAAAACGTCCCTTTGGTGGACCTTGGATAGGACTTGACTGTGCTGGGCAGTTGTGAGGACATCCCAGTGTTGGACTATGAGGAGGTCCATGTGGTAGACAATAGGGAGAACTGCTCTGTGGTTAACTGTGAGAAGAACATTCCTGTGATGGGCAATGCTGAGGACGTCTTTGTGGTGGACAGTGGAGAGGATGTAACTGTGGTGGAAAGCACAAAATACGTCCTTGTGGTGGACAATGGGGAGGACATTCCTGTAATGCACTGGAGGATGTCCTGGAGGTGGACATTCGGGAGAATGTCCCTTTGGTGGACACTGTTTAGAACATCCCTGTGGTGGACATTGAGGAGGATGACTCTGTGGTAAACAGTGGGGAGGATGTACCTGTGGTGGACAGTGGGGATGACATCCTTGTGCTTGACAGTGGGGAGGATTTTACTGTGGTGAACAGTGAGGAGATCATCCTTGTGGACAGTGGGAAGAATGCTCCTGTGGTGAACAGAAAAATGTCCCTGTGTTGGACAGTGGAAAGGATTTCACTGTGGTGGACAGTGGTGAGGATGTCCTTTTGATGGACAGTTGAAAAGAAGCTTTTGTGGTGCACATGAAAACGTCACTGTGGTAGACAGTGGACATGCCTTTCCTATGTTGGACAGGTGGGAGGACATCATTGTGGTAGATATTGAGGACATCCTTGTGATGGACAGTTGAAAGGATATCCCTATGGTGCACATGCGGATGTCCCAGTGATGGACAGTGGGGAGAACATCCAGGTGGTAGACACTGGGAAGGATTTTTTTGGTGGACAGTGGGGAGGATATTCTTGTCTTGGACAGTGTAGAGGACGTCATTGTTGTGGTTAGTGGGGAGGATGCCCATGTCGTGGACAGTGGGGAGGATATCCCTGAAGTATACAGAAGTATGTCCCCGAGGAGTAAAATGTGGAGGACACTGCTGGGGTGGACAGTGTGGAAGACAGCACCGTGGTGCACAGTGAAGTGTAAGTACCTGTGGTGTACCATGTGGAGGACATTCCTGTGGTGGTCAATAGGTAGAATACCCCTTTGGTGGACAGTTGGGAGGACATCTTTGTAGGACACAAGATGAGGTCTTTATGGCAAACAGTGTGGAGGATGTCTCTGTGGTGGACAGTGGGAAGGAGGTTTCTTTGGGAGACAGCGAGGAGGAGATCCCTGTGGTGGACAATGGGGAGGACTTTTCTGTGGTGGACAATGTGGAGGACATCTCTGTGGTAGATAGTGAGGAGGATATCACTGTGGTGGACAGTGGGGAGGATGTCACTGTGGTGGACACTGCAGAGGATATGCATGTGGTGAACATTGAAGAGAACCTCCCTGTGGTGGACAGTGAGGAGGACATTCCTGTTGTGGACAGTATGGAGGATGTTTCTCTGCTGGTCACTTGGGAGGAAGTTTCTGTGGTGGACAGTGAGGAAGACATACCTTTGGTGGTCTTTGGGGAGGATACCTCTGTGGTGGACTGTGAGGATGATGGTTTTGGAAGAAACAAGAGGAGGTCTTTGTGGTGGACAATGAAAAGGACTTCACTGTGGTGGACGTTGAAGACATTTCTGTTGTGGACACTGAGGAGGATATTCCTTTTGTGGAAAACGAGGAGGACTTCCCTGTTGTAGACAGTGGGGAGGCCACCCCTGTGGTAGACAGTGGGGAGGCTATCCCTGTGGAAGACAGTGGGGAGGACATCCCTGTGGTTGACAGTGAGGAGGGCATCTATGTAGTGGAGAGTGGAAGGATGTCACTTGGGTGGACAGTGGGTAGGAATTACCTCTGGTTGACAGTGAGAGAGAAATCCCTGTGTTGGACAGTAGGGAGGACGTATTTGTGGTGGACAGTGGGGAGGACTGCAATGTGATGGACTGTAGGGAAGACATCCTTTTAGTGGACCATGAAAAAAATGTTCGTGTGGTGCACAGGAGGACGTCCCTGTGGTGGGCAGCATAAAAGATGTCCCTGTGTGGGACAGTGAGGAGGATGTCCCTGTTGTAGACAGTGGGGAAGAATTCTCTTTGGTGACAGTTAGGAGGACATACCTTTAGTGGACAGTGAGGAGGACATTTCTGTGGTGGACAGTGAAAAGGACATCCCTCTGGTGAACAGTTAGGAGGACATCCCTATGGTGGTTAGTGGCGAGGAGGTTTCTGTGGTGGACAGTTGGGAGGATCTCCCTGTGATGGATAGTGGGAAGGACATCCCTTTGGTGAACATTGGAGAAGACCTCATTGTGGTGGACAATGAGGAAGACTTCCCTGTGGTAGACATTGGGGAGGACCTCACTGTGGTAGACAGTGTTGTGCACATCCCTGTGGTGGGTAGTGGGAAGGACTTCCCTGTTGTTGACAGTGAGATTGACATCCCGGTAGTGAACACTGGGGAAGATATCTTTGTGGTAGACAGTGTGGAGTTTCAAATGAGGTGGACATTATGAACTATATCCTTGTATTGGACCATGGGTAGGATGTGGTTCTGATGCACAGGAGGATGTCCCTTTGGTGGACAGTGAGGAGGATATCCCTGTGGAGGACAGTGAAGAGGAGGTCCCTGTGGTGGATATTGGGGAGGACTTCCATGTGGTGGACAGTGGGGAGCACTTCTTTTTCTTGGACAGTGAAAAAAATATCTCTGTGGTGGACTGTGGAGAGCACATGTATGTCTTAAACTGTGGGGAAGTCATCCCTGTGATGTACAGTGAGGAGGACATCCCTGTAGTGGTCATTGGGGAGGACTTCCCTGTACTGGAAAGTGGGGAGGCCTTCTATGTTGTGGAAAGTGAGAAGGACATCCCTGTGGTGAACAGTGAGGAGGAAGTCCATGAATGACAACCCCATGGTGAACAGTGGGGAGGACATTTCTTTGGCTGACAGTGATAAGGATGTCCCTGAGGTGGACTGGGAAAAGTACGTGTTTGTGGTGAACAGCTGGAAAAACGTCATTGTAGTAAACAGTGGAGAGGACATCCCTTTGGTGCACAGGAGAATGTCCTTCTGGTGGGCAGTGTGGAGGATTTCCCTGTGTTGGACATTGAAGAGCACGTCCCTGTGTTGGACACTGGGAAGGAATTCCCTGTGGTGGACACTGAAGAAGACATCCCTGTGGTAGACTTTGAGGAACACAACTTTGTAGTGGACATTGGGAAGGACTTCCCTGTAGTGGACAGTAAGGAGGACATTCCTATGGTGGACAGTGGAAAGAAATTCTTTGTGGTGGAAAGTGAGGACTTCCTTGTTGTGGACATTGAGGAGGATGTCCTTGTGGTGGACAGTGTGGAGAATGCCCTGTGGTGAACAGTGGGGAGGACATCCCTGTTGTTGACAGTGTGGAGGACTTTCCTGAGATGGACAGTGGGGAGGTCTTCTCTGTGGTGGACAGTGGGAAAGACATCCATGTGGTGCACGGGAGGAAGACCTTGTAGTGGACAGTTGGGAGAAAGCCCCTGTGGTGGACAGTGGGGAGGATGTCCCTGTGCTGGACAGTGTGGAGGACATCTTTGTGGGACACAAGATGAGGTTTTTATGGCAGACAGTGTGGAGGATGTCCCTGTGGTGAACAGTGGGAAGGAGGTTTCTTTGGTGGACAATGGGGAGGACTTTTTTGTAGTGGACAATGCAGAGGACATCTCTGTGGTGGACAGTGAGGAGTACAACACTGTGGTGGACAGTGGGGAGGACGTCCCTGTGATGGACAGTGCAAAGGAAATTTCTGTGGTGGATATTGGAGAGGACCTCTTTGTGGTGGACAGTGAGGAGGACATTCCTGTTGTGAATAGTGTGGAAGATGTTTCTCTGGTGGTCACTTGGAAGGAAGTTTCTTTAGTGCATGTCCCTATAGTGCACAGGAGGACGTCCCTGTGATGGACAGTGGGAGAACATCGAGGTGGTAGACAGTGGGGAGGATGTTCCTGTGGTGGACAGTGGGGAGAATATCCTTGTCTTAGACAGTGTGGAGGATGACCTTGTGGTGGACAGTGGGGAGGACGTCCCTGTGGTATAGTGGAGTATGTTTCCATGGTGTACAGTTTGGAGGATGTCACTGTGATGGACAGTGCAGAGGAAGTCCTTGTAGTGGGCATTAGGGAAGACGATCCCATGGTGCACAGGAGAACGTCCTGCTTGTGGTCTTTAAAAGGAAGTCCCTGTGGTGGACAGTAGGGAGGTTTTCCATTTGGTAGACAGTTGGGAGGATGTCGCTGAGGTGGGTAGTGGGGAAACATCTTTGTGGTAGATAGTTGGGAAGATGTACCTGTGGTGCACAGGACTTCCCTGTGGTGTGGAGGAGGTCCCTGTGGTGAACAGCGGGGAGGATGTACCTTGGTGGCCAGTGTTTAGGAAATCCCAGTGGTGGTCTGTGGGGAGGACACCCCTGTGGTGGACAGTGGTGAGGACATTTCTTTGGTACCCTGGAGTATGTCCCTGTGGTGGACAATGAGGAGCACGTCCCTGTGGTAGATATTTGAAAGGACGTCTCTGTGGTGTACAGTGGGAATAATGTTCCTGTGGTGGACAATGGGGGGGGATGTCCTCGTTGTGCACAGGAGGACTTCCTTGTTGTGGACAGTGGGGAGGACGTACATGTGGCAGACAGTGGGAAGGACATCTCTTTGGTTGACAGTGTGGAGGACGTCCCTGTTGTGGTAAGTAGAACGCCCCTGTGGTGGACAGTAGGGAGATTTCCTCTGGTGGACAATGAAGAAAACATACATGTGGTGACAGTAAAAATACATATTTGTGGTGGTCAATGAGGAGGACATCTCTTTGGTGGACAGTGTAAAGGACAACCCTGTTGTGGTCAGTAAGTAGGAGGCCCCTGTGGTGTACTGTGGGATATTCTCTCTTGTGGACAGTGAAGAAGACATCCCTATGATGACAGTGAAGGAGATATATCTGTGGTGGGCAATGAGGAGGACATCCCTATAGTGGACAGTGTGGAGAAATTTTTTGTGGTGGACAATGGGGAGGACATTTCTGTAGTGAATAGTGGCAAGCACATCACTTTGGTGGACAGTGGGAGACATCCATGTGGTGGACAGTGAGGAGGATGTCCCTGTGGTGGACAGTGAGAAAGAATTTCCTGTGGTAGAGACTGTGGAGGACATCCCTGTGGTGGACTGTTTTTAGGACATCTCTGTGGTAAACAATGAGGAGGATATTCCTTCTGTGGACCGTGAGGAAGAGGTTTCTGTGGTGGACAGTGGGAGGACATCCATGTGGTGGACAGTGAGTAGGATGTCTCTGTGATGGACAGTTGGGAGGTTGTCCCTGTGGTTGACAGTGGGGAAGATTTCCCTGTGGTGGACAGTTGGAAGGATGTTCCTATGGTTGACTGTAGGGAGGTATTCACTGTGGTGGAGAGTGGAGAAGATATCCTTGTGGTGGGCAGTGGGGAGAAAGTTACTGTGGTGCACTGGAAGGCGTCCCTGTGGTGGTCAGTAAGGAGGACACACCTTTAATGGACAGTGGGAAGGACATGCCTTTGGTACACAGGAGGAAATCCCTGTGGTGCACAGTGGGGAGGATATATTAGTGGACAGTAAGGAGGACATCTCTGTAGTTGAGAGTGGGGAGCACATCTTTGTGGTGGAGAATGGAGAGCACATCTCTGTGGTGGACAGTGTGGAGGACATCACTGTGGTAGACAGTGAAAAGGAAATCACTTTGTTGGACAGTGGGGAAAACTTTCCTGAGGTGGACAGTGGAAAGGACATCCCTGTGATGTACATTGATGAGGATGTTCCTGTGGTAGATAATGAAGAGGATTTCACTGTGGTGGACAGTGGAGAGGACGTCTTTGTGGTGGGCATTGGGGAGGACTTTCTTGTGGTGCACAGGAGGACGTCCATCTGGTGGACACTAAGAGGACATCCCTGTGGTGGAAAGTGGTTAGGTTTTTTTTTGTGGTGGAGAGTGGGGAGGACATATCTGTGGTGGGCAGTGGGGAGAACATCTTTGTGGTAGATATTTGGAAGGATGTTTCTGTGGTGTACAAGAGGAAGTCCCTGTGGTGGGCAGTGTGGAGGATGTCATGTGGTAGATAGTTGAAAAGAAATGTCTGTGGTGGACAGTGGGAATAATGTTTCTGTGGTAAACAGTTGGGAGGATGTTTCTGTGGTGCACAGGAGGATGATCTTGTTATGGACAGTGGGGAGGACTTCCCTGTGGTGGACAGTGGGGAGGACATCTCTTTGCTGGACAGTGTAGAGGACATCCCTGTGGTGGTGACTAAGTAGGATACCCCTGTGGTGGACACTGTGGATGACATATCTGTGGTAGACAGGAAGACATTCCTGTTGTCAAAAGTGGGTAGGACATCTTTGTGGTGGACAATAGGGAGGACGTCCCTGTGTTGCACAAGAGGAAGTCCCTGTGGTGGACATTGTGGAGAATGTCTCTTTATTGGGCAGTGGGTAGGACACTTCTATTCTGGACAGTCTGTAGGAAGTCCCTGTGGTGCATAGGAGGAAAACCTCTGGTTGGAAAGTGTGGAGGATGTCTCTGTTGTAGACAGTGGGGAGGATATATCTGTGGTGGACAGTGTGGAAGTTGTCCCTGTTGTGGTCAGTGGGGAGGATGCCACTGTGGTGAAGAGTGGTGAGGATGTCCCTGTGGTACACAAGAGGACTTTCCGGTGGTGAACAGTCGTGAGAACGTACCTGAGTTGAACAGTGGGGAGGACATCTCTGTGGTGGACAGTTTAGAGTATGTCACTGTGGTGGTCAATTGGGATGAGGCCCCTTTGGTGCACAATGAGGAGGACATCTCTGTGGTGGACAATGTGGAGGACATCTCTGTAGTTGACAGTGGGCAGAGCATGTATTTGGTAGACAGTTGGGAGCGTGTCCCTGTTGTGAACAGAAGGACGTCCCTGTGGTGGACAGAGCAGAGGACATCTCTTTGGTGGAAAGTGAGAAGGATTTCTTTATGGTGTAGAGTGGTGAGGACATCTGTGTAGTGGACAGTATCAAGGACTTCACTGTGATGGAGAGTGAGAAGAACATCCCTGTGGTAAACAGAGTGGAGGACATCTGTGTGGTCGACAGTGGGTTTATGTTCATTTGTGAACAGTGAGGAGGACTACCCTGTGGTGGACAGTGGGGAAGACTTCCCTGTGGTAAGCAGCAGGGAGGATTTCACTGTGGTCAACAGTAGGGAGGACATCCCTGTGGTGGACAGTTAAGAAAACATCACTGTGGTGGAAAGTACAATGTATGTACCTGTGGTACATAGTGGGGAAGACATCCCTGTGGTGGACAGTGGGAAAGACGTCCCTGTGGTGGACAGTAGAAAAGACATCCTTCTGGTGGGCAGTCAGGAGGATGTTTCTGTGGTGCACAGAGGGACATCCCTGTGGTGGACAGAGGAAAGGAAGTCTCTGTGGTGGACAGTGAGAGGGACTTCCCTGTGATGGACAGTAAGGAGGACATCCCTGTGGTGCAAAGGAGGATGTCTTTGTTGCTGACAGTGAGGAGGACATCCCTGTGGTGGATAGTGGGGAGGACATCACTCTGTGGCGGTCAGTAAAAAGGATGCCCCTGTGGTGGACGGTGGGGAGGATGTTTCTGTTGTGCACTAGAGGACATCCCTGTGTGGACAGTGGAGAGGACATCCCTGTGGTCGATCATTGGGGAGATTTCCCTGTGGTGAACTGTGAGGACGACATCACTGTGGTGGACAGTGGGGAAAACGTCACTGTGGTGGACAATAGGGAGGATTTCTCTGTGGTAGACAGTAGGGATGACTTCCCTGTGGTTGACAGTGAGAAGAATATCCCTGTTATGGCCAGTGCTGATGACGTCTTTGTGTTTGACAGTGGAGAGTTTTTAACTGCAGTGGACAGCACAGAGGACATCCTTGTGGTGGATCATGTGGAGTATGTTCCTATAATTCACTGGAGGATATACCTGTGGTGGACACAGGGGAGAATGTCCCTTTTGTGGACAGTGTGTAGGACATCCCTGTGGTGGACATTGAGGAGGATGACTCTGTGGTAAATAGTGGGAAGGACGTACCTGTGGTGGACAGTGTAGAGGACGTCCTTGTGTTTGACTTGGGAAGATTTTACTGTTGTGAACAGTGGGGAGGATGTCCTTGTAGACAATGGGAAGGATGTTCCTATGCTGCAGAGAAAAGCGTCCCTGTGGTGGACAGTGGGGAGGATGTCCTTCTGGTGGAGAGTTGGGAAGATGTTTCCGTGGTGCACATGAGGACATCACTGTGGTGGACAGTGGATAGGACTTCCCTATGTTGGACAGGTGGAAGTACATCCCTGTGGTGGACATTGAGGAGGACATCCTTTTGGTAGACAGTTGGGAGGATGTCCCTTTGGTGAACAGTGGAAATGACATCCCTTTTGTTTTCAGTGTGGAGGACTTTCCTGTTGTGGACAGTGGGGAGGACTTCTATTTGGTGGACAGTAAAAAGGACATCCTTGTTGTGGACAGTGGAATGGATGTCTCTGTTGTGTACATTGGGGAGGACAACACTTTTGAGTATAGTGTGAAGGACATCTGTTTGGTGGACAGTGAGAAGGATGTCCTTGTGGTGGAGAGTGGAGAGGACTTCTCTGTGGTGGACAATGGGGAGAACATCACTGTGGTAAACATTGTTCAGAACAACTCTATGGTGGAAGGTGAGGAAGATGTCCCTGGGGTGAGCAGTGGGGAGGTCGTACTTGTGGTATGCTTTTCAGAAATTTTAACTATGGTAGACAGTGGAGAAGATGCCCTTGTGGAAATTGAGAAGGACATTCCTGTGTTGTACAGGAGGACATCCCTGTGGTGGCCAGTGGGTAGGATGTCCCTATGGTGGACACTAGGTAGGATTTCTCTGTGGTGGACAGTGGGGATGACTTCCCTATGGTGCAAAGGAGGAAGACCTTGTGTTGGAGAGTTGGGAGGAAGCCCCTGTGGTGGACAGTATGGAGGATGTCCCTGTGGTGGACAGTGTGGAGGACATCCCTATGGTGCACAGGAGGAAGTCCCTGTGATGGACAGTGGAGAGAACATCCAATTGGTAAACAGTGGGGAGGATTTGCCTACAGTGGACAGTGGGGAGGATATCCCTCTCTTGGACAGTGTGGAGGATGTGCTTGTGGTGGTTAATGGGGAGTATGCCCCTGTGGTAAACAGTGGTGAGGACGTCCCTGTGGTATACAGGAGTATGTCCCTTGGTGTACAGTGTGGAAAATATGGCTGTGGTGGACAATGTGGAGAACATCACTCTGCTTCACAGTGGGGAGGATGTGCCTGTGGTGGAAAGTGTGGAAGACAACCCTGTGGTGGTCAATGGGGAGGACACCCTGTGTTGGACAGTAGGGAAGACATCTCTGTGGGATACAAGATGAGGTCTTTATGGCGAACATTGGTTCAGAGTTTCCTGTGGCAAACAGTGGGGAAGATGTCTCTGTGGTGCAAAGGAGGAAGATATTGTGTTGGACAGTGGGAAGGAAGCCCCTGTGGTGGACAATGGGGAGGATGTCCTTGTGGTGGACAGTGTGGAGGACATTCCCATGGTGCACAAGAGGATGTCCCTGTGATGGACAGTGGGGAGAACATCTAGGTGGTAGACAGTAGTGAGAAATTCCTGTGGTGGACAGTGCGGAGAACATCCCTCTGGTGGACAGTGAGGAGGACGTCCTTATTGTGGACCAAGGAGAGGACATCCCTGTGGTGGACAGCTGGGAGGACATCCCTGTGGTGGACAGTGGGGAGGATGTCCTTGTGGTGGAAAGTGGAGTGGATGTCCCAGTGGTGGACAGAGGGCAAGACTTTTCTGTAGTTAGGAGGAGGACATGACTATAGAGGACAGTGAAGAGGAATTCTTTGTGGTGAAGAGTGGGATTTTATTTTCATGGAAAGTGTAAAGGACTTTCTTGTGTTGAACCATGGGGAGTTTGCTCCTTGTTGCACAGGTGGTTATTCCTGTATTGGAAAGTGGGGAATATGTCCCTGACATGGAGAGTGGGGATAACATCCCTGTGGTGGACAGTGAGGCAGAAGTCTCTGTGATGGACAGTGGGGAGGTCTTTCCTGTGGTGAACAATGAGATGGACATCCCTATATTGGACAGTGGAGAGGACTTTCCTGTGGTGGACAGTGGGGAAAAAATCCCTGTGGTGGACAGTGGATAGCATGTGTCTGTGGTGAAAAGTGGGTAGGACATCCCTGTGGTGGACAGTGGGGAGGATGTTGCTGTGTTGCACATGAGTTCGTCCCTGTTGTGTACAGTGTGGAGGATGTCCTTGTCATTGTCCACCACAGACACATTCTTCCCAGTGTCCACCTCAGGGTGATCCTCACTACTGTCCACCAAAGTGATATCCTCCTCTCTGACCACCACAGTGATATCTTCCACAGTATCCACCAAAGTGATATTCACCTTATTGTCCACCACAGGGCCATTTTCCTGTGTATAACAGGAACATTTTCCAAACTGTCCCCCACATGGACATCCTCCTGACTGTCCTAAACACGGAAGTCCTCCCCACTTTCCACTCAGAAATGTCCTCCTTCGTGTCCACTCAGGGACACCCTGCTCACTGTCCACCACAGGGATATCAATACCCACTGTCCACCACAGGAATGTCCTTCCCACTGTCCACCAAAGGGATAATGCATGTCCGTCCAGGAGCACTGGTACCTTCCGGTCTGGGCCTGAGCGCTCAGTGAATCCCGGGAGATAGCTCTGTACCCAATCTCACAGAACCCAGAGGAAGCAGGCTCTCAAGAGCTCTAAGTCGGGCAGTATCTTAGATAAGGAGGCAGCAACTCTCATACCAAAATAGAAAGTAACTGGGACCCACTGGGACCCAGGAATTCACTCCTGGGTGAGCGTACCATTTCCTTCCTGTCTGGTCACGAGCATAGAGAAGATTCCAGGAGGCAGTTTTGTACCCAACCACACAAAACCCAGAAGTGGCAGGGCTATCAGGAGTTCTAACCTTGGCAGTATCTCAGGTCAGGAGACAGCAATATTCTACCCAATCAGGGAGTTACCAAGACCCACATGGACCCAGGAATTCAGTCCTGGCCCTAGAGCACTTGTACCTTCCTGTTTCCACCAGAACACTGAGCAGAGCTTGGACCTCAGCTCTGACCCCAGCAGCAACACTCATCCCAAACAGTTCTGACACAACCAAGATAATAGGAAAGACAAGGCTTCAGTCAGCGATAACTCAGGTAGCACCAAGGAGATCCAGATGGGGAAAGGCAACCACAAGAATACAAGCATCAGCAACCCAGAGTACTCGGCTTCATCAGAACCTAGTTCTCCCACATTGCAAAGTCCTGAATTACCCATATCACCAGGAAAGCAAGAGTCAGATCTAAAATCACTTCTAATGACGATGATACAGAACTTTAAGAAGGACATAAATAACACCCTCAAAGAAATTGAGGAGAACACAGATAAACAAGTGAAAGCCCTTAAAGAGGAAACACAAAAGTCCCTTAAAGAATTACAAGAGAACACAACCAAACAGGTGAGGGAATTGAACAAAAACATCCAGGACATAAAAATGGAAGAGACAATTAAGAAATCACAAAGAGAGACTACCAGGATTATAGAAAAGCTAGGAAAGAAATCAGGAGTCATAGATGCAAGCATCACCAACAGAATACAAGAGATAGAAGAGAAAATCTCAGGTGCAGAAGATACCATAGAAAATATTAACACAACTGTCAAAGAAAACACAAAATGCAAAAAGTTCTTAACACAAAACATCCAGGAAATATAGGACACAATGAGAAGACAGAACTTAAAGATAATAGGTATAGAAGAAAGTGAGGATTCCCATCTTAAAGGGCCAATAAATATCTTCAACAAAATTATAGGAGAAAACTTTCCTAACCTAAAGAATGAGATGCCCATAATCATCCAAGAAGCCTACAGAATGCCAAATAGACTAGACCAGAAAAGAAATAGCTCCCATCACATAATAATCAAAACAAAAAATGCACAAAACAAAGAAAGAATTTTAAAAGCAGTAAGGAAAAAAAGGCCAAGTAATATATAAAGGCAGACCTATCAGAATTACACCAGACTTCTCACCAGAGACTATAAAAGCTAGAAGATCCTGGATGGATGTCATACAGACCCTAAGAGAACATAAATGCCAGCCCAGGATATTATACCCAGCAAAACTCTCAATTACCATAGATGGAGAAACCAAGATATTCCATGACAAAAGCAATTTTACACAATATCTTTCCACAAACCCAGCACTACAAAGAATAATAGCAGGAAAGCACCAATATAAAGAGGGCAATTATACCCCAGAAAGAGTGTGAAAGTAAGCCTCTTCCAACAAACTTAAAAAAGGATAAACACACAAACACTGCCTCTGCTGTTAACAAAAATGACAGGAAGCAACAATCTCCACTCCTTAATATCTCTTAACATTAATGGACTCAATTCCCCAATAAAAAGACATAGGCTAATGAGCTGGATACACAAACATGAAGAGAAGGGAAAGCCCACACTCACATGGAAATTGAATAATACTCTACTCAATGATAATGTGGTCAGGGAAGAAATAAGGAAAGAAATTAAAAACTTTTTAGAATTTAATGAAAATGAAGACACATCATACCAAAACCTATGGGACACAATGAAAGTGGTGCTAAGAGGAAAACTCATAGATCTAAGTGCTTACAAAAAGAAACTGGGGAGGGTATACACTAGCAATTTGACAACACACCTGAAAGCTCTAGAACAAAATGAAGCAAATACACCCAAGAGGAGTAGACAGGAGGAAATAATTAAACTCAGGACTGAAATCAACTAAATAGTAACAAAAAAATATACAAAGAATCAATAAAACTAGGATTTGGTTCTTTGAGAAAATCAACAAGATAGATAAACCCTTAGCCAGACTAATCAGAGGGTAGAGAGACAGTATTCAAATTAATAAAATCAGAACTGAAACGGGGACCATACTAACAGAAACTGAGGAAATCCAAAAAAAAAAAAAAAAAAAAAAAGATCAGATCTTACTACAAAAGCCTATACTCAACAAAATTGGAAAATCTGGGTGAAATGGACAATTTTCTAGACAAATACCAGTTACCAATGTTAAATTAGGAGCACATAAACCATCTAAACAATCCCATAATCCTGAAAGAAATAGAAGCGTCATTAAAAATCTAGTCACCAAAAAAAAGTCTGGGACCAGATGGTTTCAGTGCAGAATGCTATCAGACCTTCAAGGAAGATCTAATACCAATTCTTTTCAAACTATTCCACAAAGTAGAAATAGATGGAACATTGCCCAATTCATTCTGTGAAGCCACAATCATGCTCATACCTAAACCACACCAAGACCCAACAAAGAAAGAGAACTTCAGACCAATTTCCCTAGTGAATATCAATGCAAAAATACTCAATAAAATTTTTGAAAACCAAATCTAAGAACACATCAAAACAATCATCCATCATGATCAAGTAGGCTTTATCCCAGGAATGTAGGGTTGGTTCAATATAAGGAAGTCCATCAATGTAATTCTCTATATAAACAAATTCTCAATTGAGGAATCTCAAATGGTTGAGAATCACCAAAAGAAGTGTTCAACATTCATCAGAGAAATGCAAATGAAAACAACATTGAGATTCCACTTCACACCAGTCAGAATGGCTAAGATCGAAAACACAAGTGACAGCAGATGCTGGCAAGGATGTGGACAAAGGGGAACACTCCTCCATTGTTGGTGGGATTGTTAACTGGTATAACCACTGTGGAAATCAGTTTGGTGGTACTTTAGAAAATTGAACATATTATTATCTGAGGACCCAGCTATACCACTCCTTGGCATATATCTAAAAGATGTTTCAAAACACAAGAGAGACACATGCTCCACTATGTTCATAGCAGCCTTATTTATAATAGCCAGAAGTTGGAAAGAACCCTGATGTTCTTCAGCAGAAAAGTGGATACAGAAAATATGGTATATTTACACAATGGAGTACTATTCAGCTATTTAAAACAATGACTTAATGAAATTCTTAGGCAAATGGATGGAGCTTGAGAATATCATGCTGAGTGAGGTAACCCAATCATAAAAGAACATATATGGCATACAATCACTGATAAGTGGATATTAGCCCAAAAGCTTACAATACCTAAGACACAATGCATAGACCACATGAAACTCAAGAGGAGGAAGGAAGACCAAATTGTGGGTGCTTTGGGTTTTTTTAGAAGAAGTAGCAAAATACTCAACCAGAGCTCACAAGGTCTAAACCTCCAGCCTGAGAACAGAAAGGGAGGGACTCATGGCTCCACTTGTATAGGTAACTGAGGGTGGCCTCGTTACACAACAGTGGAAGTGGAGGGTCATGTTCCCTGAAAGATTTTATCCATAGTGTTGGGGAATGCAAGAGCAGGGAGGCGGGATTGGGAGAATGGTGGGAGCACACCCTCATTAAAATTGGAAGAGGGGGTATGGGATAAAGGGGTTTGGGGGAGAAAGAAAGTGGAGATAACAGTGAAAGGTAAATATGAAAAATATCCAAAAAAAAAAAACAGATAATGGGTCTGGAATAAAAAGAGAGTTTACTTATTTCAAATGATTTACAAAGGATTCCAGGAGATGCTTATTGGCTAAGATCTTATTTTAAGCACTTCACAAAAAAAATTATGTCTCTGTTTAATATTCTCAAGGGAGATGCAAATCCTAATTTCTCTCAACAATTAATTGACAAAAAAGGAGTAATTTTACAAAAAGTAGAAGAAGCTCTCGTTAATTTATATATTATATAGATTGATATAGATTGATTAATTGTTGGCTGTTTTATAATAGTCCTTTGATAAAAGGAAGTATTAATAAAGAATTATATTTCTTTAAATAGTGTCTTCATGACTCTCTGAGGGTGGAAGGGGCATGCCTTGTTTACTCTTAACTTTCTAAAACTGCAAGCTCATGGCAAATCTGCCACTGATTGCCTCTGGCATCACTGAGACCAATAAAAACTAAGCCACAACTATGTGGAAGGACCCTTTTACTCTTAAATGGAATGGCCAGGACCCAGTTCCTACATGGTGCCGAGGATTGATATGCATGTTTGATACCACAGAAGGCACAGCTAAATGGCCTCCACAAAGATTAATGAACTTAATAGATACCCCCACAAAACCAGGCCGAATTATAAATAAAATGAATAACAATTGACATGCAGGGAAGAGAAATTTCACTGAGAATTCCCTTCTTTTTTTCCTTTCCAGATAAAAAATTAATCACTGGTGATGTCTGCTGTTAGGAGTTCTAATCCTGATGCTGGCTTCTGGACTTATACTACTTATACTACAAGGACATCAAACAGCTATAGATTGACATCTCTAATCTGAAAAAATCCCTCCTTTCGCTGTCTAATGCAATCCCCCCAAATTGCAAAGGACTTATTGGACTTGATTTTCTCTTTTACAATAGAAAAGACTGTGTACAGCTCTAGACTGTGTACAGCCCTTAAAGAAGAATGCTGCTTTTACATAGACAAAACAGGGATGGTTAAAGAGAGCATGAAAAAGACCAGAGAAGGTCTTGAGAAAAGACAGAGAGAGAAAGGGAAAATTGAGAGCTTGTACAAGAATTGGTCTTCAACCTCAACCATGATTGTTAACCCTATTTCCTTCCATCTTGTGACCATTAATTAGGTTATTTTTGCTTATTTCCTTTGGTCCCTGGGTCTTAAATAGGCTGACTAAATTTGTGAAACAACAGATAGATTATCTGATAGCAAAATCTATTCAGATACATTATCATAAGTTAGCTACAGAGGACCACAAGACTCTAGATGAGGGTGTTACACTATCCAGGGTGTTCACAAGTCCCATTTCCACCCAACCTAAAAGAGGGAACTTCCACACCTAGACCAAGAAGAGAGGGGCCACCCAGAACCCCCTCTGTCTGGCGATCTGAATTCTTGCATAGGCTGTGAGGGTAAGCACTGCAAGGGAATATAAATAAAAGTTAAAAATATGTTTCTGGGTTCCCTGAGGGACAAGCCTGACTGCATAGGGGTTGATGTCAAAAGTATCCCATCTCCAGGAAAAAGACATTGGGACGGGTATGGCCCTCATGCCTCACTGGACAACGACAGGAGGACTAGAGCCATTACAAGGTCCCCTTTAATTACTGGAGGTCAGGCCTCTATCCCTGCTTTGGCAAGATTAGAATTGCCACAGCACTTCTATAATTGGAGAAGAGAGGAGATGTCAGGGGCAGCCCTGCTAATACACTGAAGGCCTAAAATGAGCCATAAGCCTAAAATCAGCAAGAGGACTGACATACATGCGTGCTAACACAAAGTCTTGGGTCTCTATGGAAAAACATTGAAACAGATATATATAAACTATTGAAAACAGGCAGTTTTTGTGGAAATCTACCAGCTTGAGTAGTTATAGACCTTGTAAATAGGCAGCCTTGGTGGATAGTACCAACACAGATAAGGACAAGTGAAGCATAAGCAGAGTCATAGTGACCTGACCCCTGAACCTTCACCCAGCTGATACCCTGTTCTGAAAGATATCTGTACTCCCCCTGAGCATCTATGCTCCTGTGTCATCCCCTTCCCCACATCCTGCATTTTTGTGTTTATAACCCCTGTGTTAAAAAGTAAAAATTATGATTTGATAATAATAAAAAAAAGAAAAAGCAAAAAAGAAATGAAAACAAAAGAAATAACACACAGTGTACTCCTGGCTCTGCTGACTTAGCTTCTGACAATCCATTTTCTTCTTCTCAAAAATACTTTGAATTATAAAATTTTATTGTGGTTTTTGTTAGTATGCTGGGTAAAATAATTTTTATTGATTTCATTTTAAATTTCAAAGTTTGTAGTGAGTTAAAATGTCCTTCAACATAATTATAGGTCATATTTATTTTCATATTGTAAAATGCAAGTTAATCTGTTGAACATTTAAAAAAAAATGGATTCCTTTTTGAGAATTTCATATATGAGCACTGTATTTACATAATTTTTCTTCTCTCCTTCCTCCCACTCTTCCCAACCCCCAACACTTTTCAAATATATCTTATTTAATTATTGTTCATTTATGTATGTACATATGTATACATGTATATGTATGTATGTATATACAAATACTGATAAATAAAGTGTCTTGGAAAAAATGCACAATGCTTGGCCAGCTACTACCATGTTTATACCATATTAAAATAAGACCTATTAACTCAAACTGCACAAGTAAGATGCATTTAGTGTTTTTAGCTCTCTAACAGTTGTCTTTAACTCAGGTAGTACACATAGTTTTCTCCTAGGTTATTTTTACAGATGGGAACTGCCTTACATTGTATCATGCGTTTTAGCTGCAACAGAGATACTTATTTGTATATGGTATAAAAAACAAAGCAAAATGCTTGGCCGAATAATAGTGTTTATACTAAATTCAAAAGAACACCAATTAACTCAAACTGCGCAAATAACAGGCATTTAGTGTTATCAGCTCTCTAATAGTTGTCTTTAACTCAGGTAGTACACATTGTTTTCTCCTTGGGTATTTATAAACACAGGAACTGCCTTACATTGTATCATGTGTTTTAGCTGCAATATAGGTACTTGCAGCTAAATAGGTACAATATAGGTACTTGCTCCCACTGTCCACAGCAGGGACAACCTCCCGACAGTCTACCACAGGTACGTCCTTCTCACTGTCCACAACCAGGAAGTCCTTTCCACTGTCCACCTCTGGGATGTCCTCCTTACTGTCCACCACATGGACTTCCTCTACATTGTCCACAAGAGGGACATCCTCTACAGTGTCCACCACAGAGATGTTCTTCCCACTGTTCACAAGTACCTCTTCCCCAATGTCCACCATAAGTACGTCTTCCTCACTGTATACAACAGGGAAGTCCTCAACGTTGTCCACCACAGGGATGTTTTCCTGTGCACCACAAGGACATCCCCCACTGTCCACTACAGAGATATCCTTTCCACTGTCTACCACAGGGACGTTCTCCACACTATCCACCACAGGGACATCCTCCTCACTGTCCACCACAAGCCTGTATACCTCACTGTCCACCACAGGGACATTTTTCCCACTGTCTACCACAGGGACATCCTTCCCATTGTCCACCACTGAGATGTCCTCCCCACTTTCCACAACAGGGACATTCTTTCCAATGTCCACCACAGGCACGTCCTCCTGTGTACCACGAAGACGTCCACACTACTGTCCACCACAGAAACATCCTTCCCAGTGTTCACCACACGGAAGTCCTCCCTACTGTCTACACTGGAGACTTCCTCCCCATTTTCCACAACAGGTACATCCTCACCACTTTTTAACACAAAGATGTCCTCACCACTGTCCACTAGAGTGACATCTTTTCCACTGACCCAAACAGGGACATTTTCCCAATGTCTAACACAGGGCCATTCTCCCTACTGTCCAACACAGGGATATTTTCCACACTGTCCACCACAGGGACATCCTCACAACTGTCTACCACAGGGACATCCTCATAACTGTCTACTACAGGGACGTTCTCCTCACTGTCCACCACAAAGAAGTCCTACACACCATACACCACAGGGACATCATCCTTATTGTCCACCACAGGGATATCCTCTTGAGTATCACAGGAACATTCTCCCCACAGTCCACCACAAAAATTCTTCCCTACTGTCCACCACAAAGAAGTTTTTCACACTGTCCACCACAGGGACATCCTACTTATTGTCCAGTACAGGGATGTCCTCCTGTGCACCACAGGAACATTCTCCCCACAGTCCACCACAAAAATGTCCTCTCCACTGTCCACCACAGCACATCCTTCCAACTGTCATCCACAGAGATGGCCTCCCCACTGTCCACAAAAGGTATGTTCTTGCCATCATCCATGACAGTGATGGGCACCCCACTGTCCATCAAATGGATGTTTTCCTCAGTGTCCACCACAGGGACATCCTCCTGTGTACAACAGGGATGTCCTTACCACTGTCCACTACAGGGGCATTATCCCCACTGTTTACCACAGAGACGTCCTCCCCACTGTCTAACACAGGGATGTTCTCCTCACTGTCCACCACAGAAATGTCCTCCTCAGTTTCCACAACAGGGAAGTTCTCCCCCTCCACCACAGGGATATCATCCCCACTGTCATCCACAAGAACCTCCTCCTATAAACCACAGGGACTACCTAACCACTGTCCTCAACAGGCGCATCCTAAACACTGACCACCACTAAGACATCTTCCACCACAGGGATATTGTCCCCTCTGTCCACCAATGGGACGTCCTCCTGTGCACTGCAGGAATGTCCTCCTCACTGTCCATCACAAGGATATCCTCCTCATTGTCCACCCCACTGAAATCCTCTCAACAGTCCACCACAGGGACATCCTCCCCACCCTCCACAATAGGGATTTCCTCCTCAATGTCCAGCAGTTGGAAGTCCTCTCCACTATCCACC
Organism: Arvicanthis niloticus; assembly: GCF_011762505.2. Lineage (NCBI taxonomy): Eukaryota > Metazoa > Chordata > Mammalia > Rodentia > Muridae > Arvicanthis > Arvicanthis niloticus. The sequence goes on from NC_133430.1 coordinate 46,791,864, forward strand.
ACAGAGATTTCCTCCTCACTGTCCACCAGATGGAAGTCCTCCACACTGTTTACCTAAGGTACACCCTCTCACTGTCCACCACAGGGATATCCTCCCCACTATTTACCACAGGGACTTCCTCGCAACTGTCCTCCACAGGGACATCTTTGCCACTGTCCTAAATGGGGACATCCTCCTGTGCTCTACAGCAATGTCCTCCCCACTGTACCCCACAGATGTCTTTTCCAGTGTCCAAAACAGGGATGTCCTCCACATTGTTCAACACACTTATGACCTCCCCACTGTCCGCCAAAGAAATACCCTTTCCACTGTCCATCACAAGAACTTCCTCTCAAATGCCCACAACAAGGATATCCTCCTCACTGTACACCACAGTGAATTCCTCCCCACTGTCCATCACAAGTACCTCCTCTTCACTATCCAACACAGAGACATAATTTCCATTGTTCACTATAGAAATTTTTTCCCCATTGTACAGCAAAGATTAATCCTCCACACTGTTTACCTAAGGGACACCCACCTCACTGTCCACCACAAGAATATTCTCTACACTGTTTACCACAGGGATATTCTCCCTAGAGTCCACCATAGGGACCTCCACCCCACTGTCCACCAAGGGAGTGTCCTTCCCACAGTCCACCACAAGTATGTCCTCCTCACTGTATACAACAGGGAAGTCCTCCCCACTGTCCAAAACAGGGACATCCTCCCAACAGTCTACCACAGTGATGTCCTTCTCATTGTATACAACAGGAAAATCCTTTCCACTGTCCACCTCTGGGATGTCCTCCTTACTGTCCACCACAGGGACTTCCTCCCCAGTGTCCACAAGAGTGACATCTACCACAGAGATGTTCTATCCACTGTCCACAAGTACGTCTTCCCCAATATCCACCACAGGTACGTCTTCTTCACTGTATACAACAGGCAAGTCGTCCCCACTGTCCATCACAGAGATGTCCTTTCCACTGTCTACTACAGGGACATTCTCCCCACTATCCAACACAGGGACATCCTTCTCACTGTCCACCACCAGCCTGTCCACCTCACTGTCCTCCAGAGGTACATCCTTTCCAATGTCCACCACTGGGACGTCATTCCCATTGTCTACCACAGGGACGTCCTACCCACGTTTTACAACAGGGACAATATCTCCACTGTCCAACACTGGCACATCACTCTGTGTACCACAAAGACGTCCACACTACTGTCCACCACAGAAACTTCCTTCCCACTCTTCACCACAGGGAAGTCCACCCTACTGTCTACATTAGAGACTTCCTCCCCACATTCCACAACAGGTACATCCTCACCACTTTTTACCACAGAGATGTTCTCACCACTGTCCACTACAGAAATGTCCTTTCCACTGTCCACCATGGGGACGTTCTCACCATTGTCCTAAACAGGGATGTCCTCCTGTGCTCTACAGTAATGTCCTCCCCACTGTACCCCAGAGATGTCCTTTCCAGTGTCCACAACAGGGATGTCCTCCCCACTGTCCACCAAAAAAACATTCTTTCCACTGTCCATCACAATGGTGTTTTCCTCATTGAGCACGACCGAAACATCTTCTCCACTGTCTACCACAGAAACGTCCTTTCCACTGTCCACCACAAGAACGTCCTCCAAAATGTCCACCACAAGGACGTCCTTCTCACTCTCCACCACAGTGAATTCCTCCCCAATGTCCACCACCAGGACCGCCTCTTCACTATCTAACACAGTTACATACTTCCCACGGTCTACTATAGAAATGTCCTGCCCATTGTCCACCAAAGATTAATCCTCCACACTGTTTAACTAAGAGACACCCATCTCACTGACCACCACAGGAATATCGTCTCTGCTGTTTACCACAGAAACATCATCCCCAGAGTCCACCATAGGGACCTCCTCCCCACAGTCCACCACAGGTATGTCCTCCTCACTATATACAACAGGAAAGTCCTTCCCACTGTCCACCACAGAAATGTCCACCCCACAGTCTACCACAGGTAAGTCCTTCTCACTGTTTACAACAGGGAAGTCCTCCTCACTGTCCACCTCTGGAACTTCCTCTTTACTATCCACACAGGGACTTCATCCCCAGTGTCCACCACAGGGACATCCTCTACCCGCTCCCCACTGTCACCACAGGGAAGTCCTCTCCACTGTCCACATTAGATGCTTACTCTCCACTGTCCACCACTGGTACATCCTCCCAACTTTCTACCACAGAGATGTCCTCACCACTGTCCACTACAGGGACATTTTTCCACAATCCACCACAGGGACATCCTTCCTACTGTCCAACACAGGGACATCCTTCCCACTGTCTATCATAGGGACATCCTTCCCACTGTCCACCACAGAAACGTCCTCTTCACTGTCCACCACAGGTAAGTCTTCCCCACTGTCCACATTAGAGACTTCTTCACCACTGCCCATCAGTTACATCTTCCCCACTTTCCACCAGAGAGATGTCCACCACTGTCCACTACAGAGACATCCTTTCCACAGTCTACCACAGAGACATACTCCCTACTGTTCACCACAGGGACATCCTCTTGTGTACCACAGGGATGTCCACCCCATTGTCCACCACAGAAATGTCCTCCACACATTCCACCACATAGAAGTCCTCCTCTCTGTCCACCTTAGGTACATCTGCCACTGTCCACAACAGCAATGTCCTCCCTACTGTCCACCACAGGTATGTTTTTCTCACTGTCCACCACAGAGATGTCCTCACTACTGTCCACTACAGGACTTCCTTTCCACTGTCAACCCCAGGGACATCCTCCCCACTGTCCACCAGAGAGATATTTTCCCCACAATGCTCCACAGGGATGTCCTCCCCATTGACTACCACAGGATATCCTCGACACTGTTTACCACAAAGATGTCCTCCCAACTGTCCACCACAGGGACTTCCTCCTGTGCACCACAGTTATGTCCTCACCACTGTCCACCAAAGGGATATCTTCCAGACTGTCCACAACAGGTATGTCAAAAACAGAGATGACCTTCACATTGTCTGGCAAGAGACATTCTCTAAAATAACCACCACTGGGACTAAATTCTATGTACAACAGGGACATCCTGCCCAATGTCCACCACAGGGGTGTCCTTCCCACTGACCACCACAAGGACGTCCTCCACACTGTCCAAGATAGTGATGTCATCCGCAATATTCATTACAGTGACATCCTCTGGTCTGTCCACCACAGGAATGTCCTGCCCACTGTCCCCCAAAGTATTGTTCTCCTGTGCACCACAGGGACGTCCTATCCACTGTCTACAATAGGGGCATCCTCCCCACTGTCCACCACAGGGACAGCCTTCCCACTGTCAGCCACAGAAATGTCCTTCCCACATTCCACCACAGGTACGTTCTTCCCACAGTCCATGACAGTGATGGCCACCCCACTGCCCATTAAAGGGATGTTTTCCACAGTGTTCACCACATGGATGTTCTGTGTACCACAGGGATGTCCTTACCACTGTCCACCACAGGGTGTCCTACCCACTGTCCAACAAAGGGGTGTTCCCCACTGTCCACCACAGGGACTTCTTTCCCAATGTGAGCCACAGGAATATCCTCCTGTGAACAACAGAAACATCTTCACCACTGTCCACAACAAAGATGTCCTCCACCCTGTCCACCACAGGCATATCTTTCCCACAGTCCACCACAAGCATGTCTTTCACACTGGCCACCACAGTGATGTCCTCTAGTGCACCACATGAACATTTTCCCCACTGTCCAAATGTCCCCAGTGTCCACCACAGAGAATTCTTCCCCGCTGTCCACCAATGTGACGTATTCCTCATGGTCCAACACAGGCATGGCTTCCCCACTGTATACCAAAGAGATGTGCTCCCCACTTTCCACCAAAGAAAAGTCCTTCCCACTGTCCACCACAGGGATGTCCTCCCCACTGTTCACCACAGAAATGTCTTCCCCACTGTCCACAACAGAAAAGACCTTTCCACTGTCCACCACAGGGACATCATCCTGTCTATCCAGAAAAGGGATGTCCTCTCGTGCACCACAGGGTTGTCTTTCACTTTGTCCACAACAGGGACGTCCTCCCCAATGTCCACCAAAGTGAAATACTACCTACTGTCCACCACAGGGAAGTTCTCACCACTGTCCACCACAGGGACGTCCTCCCCAGTACAGTACAGGGACCTCTTCCCCACTCTCCACCAAAGGATGTCCTCCCCACTGTCTACCACAGGGATGTCTTCCTCACTCTCCACAACAGAGAAGTCCTCCCCACAGTCCACCAGAGTGACATCTTACACACTGTCCACCACAGGGACGTACTTTCCTCTGTCCACCAGAAGGATATCCTTCCCAATGTCCACCAAAGAGACATACTCCCCACTGTCCACCACAGGTAAATCCTCCTCACTGTCCACCACAGGAAAATGCTCTCCCATGTACACCTAAGTGATGTCCTCCCAACTGTCCACAACAGAGGTGTTCTCCCCATTGTACATCATAGGAATAATCTCACCACTGTCCAGCACAGGGATGTCCTTCCATCAACCACAGGGATGTCCTCTCTATGTCCTGTCCACAGCAGGAACATTCTCCCCACATACCACCAGAAACAAATCTTTTCCACTGTCCAACACTGGGATGTCCTCCTCACTGTCCACCACAGGGAAGTCCTCCCCATTGTCCACTAAAGGGATGTTCTGTGCACTGTAAACTACATGGATGTTCTCCCCTCTATCCTACACATGGACATCCTTTCCACTGTCTACCACAGGACACCCTCCTCACTGTCAACACAAAGATGTTTTACCTACTGTTCACCACAGGGATGTTCTCCCCAATGTAAACCACAGGGAAATCTTTCCAACTGTCCACCATAGAGATGTCTTCCTTACTGTCCACCACAGGGATAACCTCCCCAATGTTTACCACAAAGATGTGCACCTACTGTCCACCACAGAAAAGTCCTTCCCACTCTCCAACACAGGGAGGTCCTCCCCACTGTCCACCACAGAAATATCCTCCTCACTGTCCACAACAGTGAAGTTCTCCCCACTGTTCTTCAAAGGGGCATCCTCAACACTGACCACCACAATGACATCCTTCACACTGTCAAGTACAGAGATGTTTTTACCATTGTACAATACAGGGACATCCTCCCTACTGTTCAACACAGGGAAAACCTCCTGAGCTCCATAGTTCCTTCCTCCCAACTGTCCACCAGAGAGACCTCCTCCCCACTGTCCACCACAGGGACGTCCTCCTTACTGTCCACAACAGGGATGTCCTCCTGTGCACCACCACAATGTCCTCCTCATTTTCCCCCACAGATGTCCTCCCCAAAGTCCACAACAGGTACTTCCACCTCACTTTCCACCACATATATGCCCTCCCCACTGTCCACTACAAATTCCTCCTAGCCACTGTCCACCAGAATGACGTCCTCCTGTGTACCACAGAAATGTCCTCCCTGCTTTCCTTCTCAGAAGCGTCCTCCCCATTGACTACAACTGGTCATCCTCCACACTGTCCACCAAAGAGATTTCCTCCCCACTGTCCAAATCACAGACATTATCCCCACTGTCCAACACAGGGATGTCCTCCTGTGTACCACAGAGTTTTCCACTCCAGTGTCCACCACGGAAATGTTTTCCCAACTATCCACCACAGAGAAGTCCTCCCCAGTATTCACTTTAGGGACATCCTTCCCACTATCTACTACAGTACATCCTCCTCTCTGTCCATCACAGAGATGTCCTCACTACTGTCCACCATGGGAACTTTTTCCCACTGTACACCACAGGGACATCCTCCACACTGTCTACCAGAGGGACATACACCCCACTGTCCACTACAGAAACGTCCTCCAAACTGTCCACCACAGGGATGTCCTCCTTATTGTCCACCAAACGGAAGTCCTCATGTGCATGACATTAATGTCCTCCCAACTCTCCACCACAAGGACATCCTCTTCACTGTCCACCCCACTGAAATCCTCCCCAATGTCCATCACACGGACGTCCTTTCCTCTGTCCACCACAGGGATTTCCTCCTCACTGTCCAGCAGAGGGAGGTCTTCCCAACTATCCACAAATGGGATATCCTCCTCACTGTCCACCAGATAGAAGTCCTACACACTATTTAACTAAGGGACACTCAACTCTCTGTCCACCACAAGGATATCCTCTCCACTGTCCACTTAGTGATGTCCTCTACACTGTCCACAACAAGGACATCCTTTCCACTATCCACCACAGGTCCATCCTACTCTCTGTATCCCACAAGAACCAAGTCTTACACACTGTTTACCTAAGGGACATACACCTCATTGTCCACCACAGGGATATCCTCCCCACAGTTTACCACATGCACATCCTCCCAACTGTCCACCACAGGGACTTCCTCCCCACTGTCAACCACAGGAATGCAATTTCCACTCTCCACCACAGAGATGTCCTTCTCACTGTCCACAACAGGTAAGTCCTCCCAACTGTCCTCCACATGGAAGTCCTCCACACTGTCCATCCCAGTTAAGTCCTCTGCACTGTCCTTAACACAAAAGTACTTCCCACTGTCCACTCTGGGACGTTCTTCTTACTCTCCACCACAGGGACATCCTCTCCAGTTTCCTCCACACATTCCACCACAGGGACATCATATCAACTGTCCACCACCAGGATGTACTTCTCAATGTCCACCAAATAAACAATGCGTGGCTGGCTAATACAGTGTTTATACCAAAATCAAAATAAGACATCTTAATTCAAACTCCACAAGTCACGTGTATTAATGGTTTCAGCTCCCTAATAGTTGTGTTTAACTCACGTAGTACACATGCTTTTCTCCTTGGTTATTTATAAAGATTGGCACTGCCTTACATTGTATCAGGAGTTTTAGCTGCAATAGAGGTACTTATTTGTACATAGTATACGTAACAAAAACAATGCATGGCTGTCTAATACACTGTTTACACCAAAATCAAAGAACACCTCTTAACTAAAACTGCGCAAGTAACATGCATTTAGTGTTTTCAGATCTCTAATAGGTGTGTTGAACTCATGTAGTACATATGCTTTTCTTTTCGGTTGTTTTTACAGATGTGAACTGCCTTACATTGAATCATGCATTTTAGCTGCAATACAGGCACTTAGGTGTACATGGTATACAAAAAAATTTTAATAATGCTTGGCCAGCAACTACAGTGTTTATACCAAAATCCAAAGAACATGTCTTAACTCAGACTGCACAAGTATCTTGTGTTTTGTGTTTTCAGCTCTTTAATAGTTGTGTTTAACTCACGTAGTACACATGCTATTCTCCTTGGGTATTTTACAGACAGGAATTGCCTTACACTCTATCATGTGATTTAACTGCAATACAGGTACTTATTTTTACATAGTACACATAACAAAGAACAATGCATGGCCAGCTAATACATGGTTTATTCCAAAATCAGAAAAACATGCCTTATCTTAAACTGCACAAGTATCGAGCATTTAGTGTTTTCAGGTCTCTAATAGTTGTGTTTAAATCATGTAGAACACATGTTTTTCTGTTTGGGTATTTTTGCAGATGGGAACTGCCTTGCATTGTGTCATGAGTTTTAGCTGTAATACAGGTACTTATTTGTACATAGTACACAAAACAAATAACAATGCTTTGCCGGCTATTACAGTGTTTATACCAAAATCAAGATAACACATCTTAACTCAGATTGCACTAATAACATACATTGAATGTTTTCCACTTTTTAACAGTTGTCTTTATTTCATGTAGTACACATGTTTTTCCTTTCAGTATTTATACAGCTACATCCTCCTCACTTTCCACCACAGAAACATCCCTCAAACTGTACAAAACAAAGACATCCTTGCCACTATCTACCACAAAGATGTCCTCTGTACCACAGAGATGTCTTTTCCACTTTCTTCCACAGAAGCATCCTTCCCACTGTGCACCACAGCGACATCCTCCCCACTGTCCACCATGAGGAATTACTCCTGTGCACCATATTGACGTCCTCACAACTGTCCACCACAGAAAAATCCTCCACAATGTCCATGACAGGGACATCCTCCATACTGTCTACAACAGGTATGTCCTTAACACTGTTCTGCACAGAGTTGTCCTACACAATGTATACCAGAGGGACTCTTCCACACTGTCCACTACAGGGATGTACTCCTCAGTGTTCACAACAGAAACTTCCTCCCCAATGTCCACCATGGGAAAATCTTTTCCTATGTCCACCAAAGAAACATACTCCTCACTGTCCACCACAGAGACATCCTCCAGTGCACCATAAGTACATCCTCCCCACTGTATACCACAGATATATCATCCCCACTGTCCACCACAGGAACGTCCTCTCCACATTCTACAACAGAGAGGTCCTCCTCACTGTCTACCATAGGCCTGTCCTTCCCAGTGTCCACCACAGGGATATTCTCTTCACTGTTAACCACAGGGATGTCCTCTTCACTGTCCACCACAGAGGTGTCCTCCCCACAGTCTACCAAAGAGGCATCCTCCAAACTGTCCACAACAGTGATATACTCCCCACTGTCCACCACAGAGCACAGAGACATCCTCTCCACTGTCCACCACAGGGATGTCCTCCCCACTCTCTATGACAGGGACGTTTTCATGTATATCACAAGGATGTCCTCTCCTCTGTCCACCACAGGGAAGTTTTCTCCAATGTCCATCACATGAACATCCTTCACACGGTCTACTACAGAGACGACCTCCCCACTGTCCACCACAGGGATATCCTCCTCAAAGTCCACCACAGTTGTCCTCCTCACTGTCCACCACAGTGACATCTTCCCCACAGTCCACCACAGAAATGTCCACCTGCGCACCACAGGGATATCCTCCCCATGTCCACCACAGGGACATATATCCCACTGTCTGCCACTAGGACATCCTCTCTTGTCTACCACAGGTATGTTCTTCCCACTGTCCACCACAGAGACATTTTTTCAACTGTCAACCACAGGGACCTCCTCCACATTGTCCACCACAGAGAAGTCATCTTGTGTACCACCGGGATATCCTTAAAACTGTCCACCTCAGTGGTGTCCTCCCCACTGTCCACTATAGGTTCTTGATCCCCAATGTCCAACACATGGACATCCTCACCACTGTGCAACACAAGGACATCCTCCTGTGCACTACAGGACGTCCTCCCACTGTCTACCACAGAAATGTTCTATGCATTGTCCACCAAAGGGACATAATCCACACTGTCCACCACAGTGATGTCCTGCTAAGCACCATAGGAACATCCTTCCCACAGTCCACAAGTACGTCTTTCTAAATGTCCACCACAGAGACTTCCTCCCCACAATCTACCACAGTGATGTCTTCCCTACTGTCCACCCCAGGGATGTCCTGCCCACGGTCTATCAAAAAGATATCCTCCCCACTGTCAACCACAGGGATGTTCTCCACACTGTCCACCAAAATGAATTCTTCCCCACTGTCCACCACAAGACATCCTCCCAATTGTCCACAACAGGGACATCCATTCCACTGTCCACCACAAGGATGTCCTCCTCACTGTCCAGCATAGGGATATCCTTACCACTGTCCACCACAAGGATGTCCTCGCCACTGATCACAACAGGGATTTCCTCCCCACTGTCCATGACCAGAACCTCCTTTCCACATTCCACCACAAGGATGTCCTCCTTATTGTCAACCACAGGAATGTCCTCCAGTGCACCACAGGAATATCCATTTCACTGTTCACCACCAAGACATCCTACCCAATGTCCACCTCACTGAAATCATCCACACAATCCACAACATGGATTTCCTCTTCACTGTCCACCAGAGAAAAATTCTCCCCACAGTTCCATCACACAGGGACATTCTCCTCACTGTTTATATCACTGAAACACTCCAGACTTTCCACAACAGGGATGTCCTCCTGTGCACCACAAGGATGTTCTACTCACCGTACACCACATATATTTCCTTTCCACTGTCCAACATAGGGATGTCCTCCCCACTTATCACTACAGGGACATCCTCCACACTGTCCACCACAGGGAAGTTCTCCTGTGTACCACATGGACGTCTTTACCACTGTTCACCACAGGGGTGTCCTTGCCACTGTCCACCACAAAGACATCCTTACCACTGTGCACTACAAGGACATCCTTCTGTGCACCACAGGACATCCTCACACTGTCTACCATAGAGTTGCTTTCTGCCCTGTCCACCACAAGGACATTCTCCACACCATCCATCACAGGAACGTCCTCCTGAGGAATGTAGGAATGTCCACCCGAATGCCCACAAGGACATCCTCCCAACTGTCTACCACAGTGAATTTTTTCTAGTGTTCACTGCAGGGACGTCCTCCAAACTGTTCTCCGCAGGGAACTCCTCCCACAGTCAACCACAGGGATGTCCTCTCCACTTTCCAAAACAGAAATGTCCTCAACAATTTTAACCAAGGGGACCTCCACACCACAGTCCAACACAGGGAAATTCTTCCCACTCTGCACCACAGAAACATCCTTCTCACTGTCCACCACAGGGGCATCTTCCCACTGAACACCACAAGGACGTCCTCCTCACTGTCCAAGACAAAGATTTCCTGGCCACCATTCACCACAGGGACATGCTCTCCACTGTCCACCACAGGGATGTCCTCCCTGCTGTCCAACACAGTGCCATTTTCCAGTGCACAACAGGGACCTCCTCCACACTATCCAACACAGGAACATCCTCTCCACTGTCCACAACAGAGACCTACTCGTTACTCTCTACCACAGGAACATCTTTCCCACTGTCCACAACAGAAATGTCCTCCCCACTATGCACCACAAGAACATCCTTCTCACTGTCCAAGAAAAACCGACCTCCCCACTGTTCACCTCAGGGACATCCTTTCCACTGTCCACCAAAGGGATGTCCTCACAACTGTCCAGCACAGTGTTGTCCTCCTGTACACCACAGGAAGCTCCTCCCCACTGTACATCACAGGGACATCCTCCTGAGGGTCCACCACAGAGATGTCCTCCTCACTGTTCACCACAGGTATGTCCTCTCCACTGTCCACCACAGGGATATCCTCCCCACTGTCCACCACAGGGATATCCTTCCAACAATCCACCAAAGTGAAATCCTCCTCACTGTCCATCAGAGGGACTTACTCTCCACTGTCCCCCACAGGAATGTCCTGCTTCCTGTCCACCACAGGGTTGTCATTCTCACTTTCCTTTATAGGGACAAACTCCCCACTAGCCACCAAAGATGTCCTCCAATCTCTCCACCATACGTAATGTCCTCCTCATTGTCCACCACAAGGACGTCCTCCCCATTGTCCACCACAAGGAAGTCCTTCCCACTGTCCACCACAGAAATGTCCTTCTCACTGTCCACAGCAGAAATGTCTTCTGCACTGTCTACCACATGGACATCCTTCCCACTGTCCTTCACAGGGACATCTTCCTCACTGTCAACCGCCGTGAATTCCTCCCCACGGACCACCAAAGGGACATTTTCAAACTGTCCATCATAGGGATGTCCTCCACACTGTCCAACAAAGTGTCATTCTCCTGTACACCACAAGGATGTCCCCGTCACTCTCCACTACAGTGATGTCCTCCCCAATTTCAACCACAGGAGTGTCCTTCCAACTGTCCACCAAAAGGACGTCCTTCACAATATTTACCACAGGGAGTGTTCTTCCAACTGTCCACAACAGGAACATACTTCCCAATGTCCACCACTGGGACAACTTTCTTACTGTCTACCACAGGGATGTCCTTCCCACTGACCACCAAAGGGTTGTCCTTTCCTCTGTCCACCACATTGATATCCTCCTTAATGTTTACCACAGGGATGTCTTCCCCACTGTTCACCACACGGATGGCCTCACCACTGTCCACCACAGAGATGTCCTCGTGTACACCACAAGGATGTCCTTTCCACTGTCCACCACAGAGATGTCCATTTGACTGTCTCCCAAAAGGGACGTCCTCCCCACTGTCCACCACTGCAACGTCCTCCTCACTGTCCACCACAGGCCCGTTATTCCCACTGTCCAACACAGCTATGTCCTCTTCACTGTCTTAAACATGGAAGTTCTCCCACTCTCCACTCAGGGACCTCCCCCTTACTGTCAACAACAGGGACCTTCTTTCTAGTGTCCATCAGAGGGACATCCTCCACACTATCCATCACAAGATTGTCCTTCCCACTGTCCCCCCAAAGTGACAATGAATGGCTGGCTAATACAGTGTTTATACCAAAATCAAATTTAGTGTTTTCAGGTCTCAAATACTTGCCTTAAACTCAGGTATTACACATGCTTTTCTTTTTGTGTACTTAACCAGATGGGTACTGTCTTACATTCTATTATGTGTTTTAGCTGCAATACAGGTACTTATTTGTACAAGGTATACATTAATTTCTCCTTGGGTATTTATACTGATGGGAACTGCCTTACATTGTATCTTGCATTTTAGCTGCAATACAGGTATTTATTTGGACATAGTATACATAAGAAAGAACAATGCATAGCCAGCTAATACACTGTTTATACCAAAATCCAAAGAAACCTCTTAAGTTAAACTGCACAAGTATCCTGCATTTAGTGTTTTTTAGCTCTCTAATAGTTATCTTTAACACACGTAGTACACATGCTATTCTCCTTGGGTATTTTATAGATGGGAACTGCCTTACATTGTATCATGCGTTTTAGCTGCAATACAGGTACTTATTTGTAAATGGTATACAAATAAAAGAACAATTCTTGGCAGGCTATTACTGTCTTTATACCAAAATCAGAAGAACATGTTTTAACTCAAACAGCACAATTGTCATGCATTTAGTGTTTTCCTCTCTAGTAGTTGTCTTTGACTCAGGTAGTACACATGATTTTCTCCTTCAGTATTTACACAAGTACATTCTTCTCACATTCCACCACAGAAACATCCTTCACAAAGTCCACCACAGTGATGTCCTCACCACTGTCCACTACAAAGATGTCCTCCTGTATACCACAGAGACTTCCTCCCCACTTTCCTCCACAGAGGAGTCTTCCCATTTGACCACCACAGGGACGTCCTCCACACTGTCCACCAAAGAGATGTCCTACACACTGTCCACCATGAGTGGACAGTGCACAATAGTGATGTCCTCCCCACTGTCCAAAACAGAAGAATTCTACCCACTGTCCACCACAGGGTTATCCTCCACACTGTCCACCACAGGTATGTCTTTCCCACATGCTTTTCTCTTTAGGTATTTATACAGGTAAGTCCTTCTCACTTTCCACCACAGAAACATTTTTTAAAATGTCCACCAAAAAGAAGTCCTCGTTACTGTCCACAACAAAAAAGTCTTCCTGTTTGCCACAGAGCCATCCTCCCCAATTTCCTCCACTGAAGTGTCTTCCCCATTGGCCACCACAGGGATGTTTTTCACACTGTCCACCAAAAGATGTATACCCCACTTTCCACCACAGTGACATCTTCCCCGCTCTCCACCATGAGGACTTAATCCTGTGCACCACGGTGACGTACTACCCACTGTCAACCACAGAAAAATCCTCCTCACTGTCCACTACAGGGACATCCTCCACACTGTCCAACACAGACATGTACTCCCCACTGTCCAGAACAGAGATGTCCTCCACACTGTAAACCATGGGGACATCCTCCCCACTCTCCACCACAGGGTATAATCCTGTGTACCACTGGGATATCCACCCCACTGTCTGACACGGGGACCTATTCTTCACTGTCCACCATAGTGTCATCCTCCTGTACACCACAGGGACGTCCTCCCCACTGTCCATTACAGGGACATCCTCCCTAATGTCCCCAACAGAGACGTCCTTCCCAATCTCCACCACGGATACATCCTTTTCAATGTCCACTACAGGGATGTTCTCCCCACTGTCCACCAATATTACATTCTTTCCACCATCCAACACAGAGACCTCCACCCTATTGTTCACCACCGAAATGTTTTCCCCTGTGTCCACCACAGGGATGTACTTTCCACTGTCCACCACAGGGACATCCTCACCACTGTCCACCACAGAGGTGTCCTCTGCACTCTCCACCATAGGGACATGCTTCCCACTGTCCACCACATGGTTGTCCTCCTTTGCACTACAGAAACATCGTCTCCACTTTCCACACAGATGTCCTCCTCACTGACCACTACGGAGAAATCCTCCCAATGTCTAACACAGGGACGTTCTTCCTATGGTCTACAACTGGGACATCCTCCCAACTGTTTACCTCAGTGACATCCTTCCAACTGTACATCACAAGGATGGCCTACCCACTGTCCACCACAGGGATGTCCTTCCAACTGTCCAATACAGGGACATCTTTTCAACTGTTCACCACATTTTCATCCTCCTGTGCACCACATTGACATCCTCCCCACTGCCTACCACATGGACATCCTCCCTACTGTCCAACACAGTGATGTCCTCCTCACTGTGCACCACAGAGATGTCCTTCACATTGTCCACCACAGGAATGTCCTCTGTCCACCTCAGGGACGTTCTCCCCACTGTACACCTCAGGTGCATCTTCCCCTCTTACCACCACAAGCATGTCCTCCACACTGTCCAAGACAAAGATGTCCTCCACACTGTTCACCACAGGGACGTTCTCCCCACACTCCACCAAAGGGACATCCTCCCCACTGTCCACCACAGGTATGTCCTCTTCAGTGTCCTACACAGGGAGGTCCTCCACACTGTAAACCACAAGAATGTCCTTCACACTGTCCACCACAGGGATGTACTCCTGTGTACTACAGGGATGAACTCTGCACTGTCAACCACAGGGGTGTCTTTCACATGGACCACCACAAGGACTTCCTTCACACTGTCCAAGACAGTGTTTTCCTACCTACTGTTCACCATGGGGACATCCTCTTCACTTTTCAACACAGGGATGTCCTCTTCACTGTCCAACAGAGTGTCATTCTCCTGTGTACCACAAGGACATCCTTCATTCTGTCCACAACAGGGACATCCTCCATATTGTCTACCACAGGGACGTCCTCCCCACTGTCCACCACAGGTAGGTTGTTCCCATCATCCAACACAGAGACGTCCATCCCACTGTCCACAACAGGGATGTCCTCCTCACTGTATACAACAGGTAAGTCCTCCCCACTGTCTACCACAGGGAAGTCCTCCACACTGTACACCATAGTGACATCACCCTCACTGTCCACAACAAAGAAGTTCTTTCCACTGAACACTTCTCAGGCATTCTCCTTATTGTCCACCACTGGGACTTCCTCCCCAGTGTCCACCAGAGAAATATCCTACACAGTGTCCAACACAGAGATGTACTTCCAAATGACCACCACAAGTACATCTTCCCCAATGTCCACCACACAGACTTCTCCTCTGTCCACCACAGAAACTTCCTCCCCAATGTCCACGACACAGACATCCTCCCCACTGTCTACCACAGAAACTTCCTCTGCACTGTCCACCACAGGGTTGTACTCCTTATTGTAGACAACAGGGATGTCCTCCTGTGCACCAAAGGAACATTCTCCCAAGTATCCACAAAAAGGACATCCACCCCACTGTCCACCCCACTGAAAACCTCCCCACTGTCCACCACAGTGACTTCCTTTCCACTGTCCACCACAGGAATTCTTCCTCATTGTTCACAAGAAAAAGTCCTCCCCACTATCCATCACAGGGATATCCTCTTCACTGTCCACCAAAGGAAAGTCCACCACACTGTTTACATAAAAGAAACCTACCTCACTGTCCACCACAGAGATAGCCTCCCCACTGTTTACAACAGGGACATCCTCCACACAGTCCACCACATGGACCTCCTCTCCATTGTCAAACACAAGGGTGTCCTTGCCACTGTCAACCACAGGGATGTCATCCTCACTGTATAAAACAAGGAAGTCCCAATATGGTCCACCACAGGGATGTCCTCCCCACTGTCCACCACAAGGATGTAATTCTCACTATGCACAAGAGGGAAGTCCTTCCCACTGTCTACCTCAGGGAAGTCCTCCTTACTATCCACCACAGGGGTGTCCTCTTCACTGTCCTCCAAAGGAAAGTCCACCACACTGTTTACATAAAAGAAACCTACTGCACTGTCCACCACAGTGATAGCCTCCCCACTGTTTACAACAGGGACATACTCCACACTGTCCCCCACAGGAACCTCCTCTCCACTGTCCAACACAGGGGTGTCCTTGCCACAGTCAACCACAGGGATGTAATCCTCACTGTATACAACAAGGAAGTCCCAATATGGTCCACCACAGGGATGTCCTACCCACTGTCCACCAAAAGAACATAATTTTCACTGTGCACAAAAGGGATGTCCTCTCTACTGTCTACCTCAGGGACGTCCTCCTTACTGTCCACCAGAGAAACTTCCTCCCCAGTGTTTATCAGAGGGACATCCTCCCCACTGTCCACCACAAAAATGTCATATCTACTTTCAACCAGAGAGATACCATTCCCTTTGTCCACCAAAAAAATTCCTCTCCACTGTACATCACAGGGATATCATACCAACAGTCCACCACAGAAATGTACTTTCCACTGTCCACCATAGGAACTTCCTCTCCACTATGCAGTACAGGGACTTCCTCCTCACAGTACACGACAGTGACATCCTTCACACTGTCCACCACAGGAACGTTCTCCCTTCTGTATAAAAAAGGGACATTCTCCCCACTGTCCACTACAGGGACGTCCTCCTGTGTAACACAGAGATGTCCTCCCCACAGTTCACCATCGAAATGTCCATTCCACTGTCCACCAAAGGAAAGTCCTCCCCACTGCCCACCTTAGGAACATCCTCCCCACTGAAAACCACAGGGACATTCTAACCTCTGTCTAAAAAGGGAAAATTCTTTCCACTGACCACCACAGGGACGTCCTCCTGTGTAACACAGAGATGTCCTGCCCACTCTCCACCATCGAAATGTCCTCCACCAATGAAAGATTTCCCCACTTTCCACCTTAGGAATGTCTTTTCCCCTGTCCACCACAGAGACATCTGCCCCACTGTCCACCACAACACCACAGGTACCTCCTTCTCACTATCCACCACAGAGATGTCCTCATTGCTATCCACTATGAGGACATCCTTTTGACTGTCCACCACAGGGACATGATCCACACTGTCCACCAGAGGGGCATCCTCTCCACTGTTCACAAAAGGGACGTCCTCCCCACTGTTTACCACAGGGACATCCTCCTCACTGTGGATGATGAAGATGTACTAAGCACTGTCAACCACAAGGATGTCCTTCTTATTATCCACCATAGGGACAACCTCCTGTGAAACACAGGAATGTCCTCTCCATTGACCACCACAAGAACATCGTCTTCACTGTCCACTACACTTAAACCCTCCCCACTGTCCACCACATGGATTTTCTTCTCACTGTCCACAAGAGGGAAGTCCTCCCAGGGACATCCTTCTGAGTGTCCACCACAGGTACATCCTTTACACTGCCTACCAGAGGGAAGTCCTCTGCACTGTTTACCTAAGATAGAGCCACCTCACTGTCTACCACAAAGATATCCTCCCTATTGTCCACCACAGGGACATCCTCCCCATTGTCTACCACAGGGACGAACTCCTGTGCCCCACAGCAATGTCCACCCACTGTCCTCAATGGATGTTTTTTTCACTGTCAACAAAAGGGACATCTTCCCCACTTTCCAGCACAGATATATCCTCCCAACTGTACACCACAGAAATGTCCTTTCCACTGTCCACTAAAAAATGTCCTTTCCACTGTCTATCACAGTGGCGTCCTCCCCATTGACCACCACCAAAATTTCTGCTCCACTGTTTATCCCAGAAACGTCCTTCCCACTGTCCACCACAGAGAAGTGCTTCCACATTTTCATCCTCATGTGCACCAAAGTGATGTTCTCCACTTTCTCCACCATAGGGATATTTTTCTTACTGTCCAAAACAGGGACGTCATCCTCACTGTCCACAACAAGGAAGTCCTTTTCACTGTCCACTTCTGGAACATCCTCCTTACTGTTCACTACAGGGACTTCCTCCCCAGTGGCCACACTAGGGACATCCTCCCCGTGTCCACTACGGAGAGGTCCTTCCCAGTGTCCACCACAGGTATGTCCTCCCTAATGTCCACCACATATACATCCTTCCAAGACAGGGATGTCCTCTCCACTGTCCACCACAGTGACATCCTCTTGTGCACCATAAGGATATCCTCCCCACTTTATACCATAGAGATATCCTTTCCACTGTCTACCACACAGATGTCCTCCCCACTGTCTGCCAGAGTGAAGTGCTACTCACTGTCCACCATAGGCCCATCCTCCTCACTGTTCACCACAGGGATATCCTTTCCACTTACCACCACAGGGACATTCTCCCCACTGTCCACCACAGTGACATCCTCCTGTGTATCACAAAATCATACACCACACTGTCGACCACAGAAATGTTCTCCCCACTTATCACCACTGGGAAGTCCTCCCCACTGTCCAGTTTAGAGATGTCCTCCCCATTGTCTACCACAGGAACATCCTCTGAACTGTCCACCAAAGTGATGTCTTTCTCACTGTCCATCACAGAGGTGTCCTCCCTACTGTCCACTACAGGGACATTCTTTCCACTGTCCACAACAGGGATATTTTTTGACAGTCCATAACAGGGACATATTTCCACTGTCCACCACAGAGATGTCCTCCTGACTGTCTACCACAAAAACATCCTCAGCACGGTCAACTACAAAGACGTCCTCCTATGTACCACTGTGACGTCCTTCCCAATTTCCTCCACAGAGGCATCCTTTCCATTGACCACCACAGGGACATACTCCACACTGTTTACCAAAGAGATGTACTTCCCACTGTCCAACACAGCAACAACCTCCTCACTGTACACCATGACTTAATCCTGTGCAACATAGTGATGTCCTAACCATTGTCCACCACAGAAGATTCCTCCCCACTGTCCACCACAGGTATGTCCTCTTCACTGTCCAGCACAGGGAGGTCCTCCACACTGTAAATCACAGGGATATCCTCCACACGGTCCACCACAAGACATAATTCTGTGTACCACAGGGTTGTTCTCTGCACTGTCCACCACAGGGTGTCTTATTTACTGACCACCACAAGGACTTCCTCCACAGTGTCCAAGACAGAGATTTCCTCGCTACTGTTCACCAGAGGGACATCCTCTTCACTGTCCATCACAAAGAAGTCCTCCCCACTGTCCACCACAGTGATATCCTCCTGTGCACCACAGGCCATCCTTACCAATGTCCAGCACAAGGACATCCGTATTATTGTCTACCACAAAGACATCCTTCCCACTGTCCACCACAGTGACATCCTATTCACTGTCCACCACATGGACATCCTCCTCACTGTCCTCAACAAGGAATTCCTCCCCACTATCCATTCAGGGATGTCCTCATTACTGTCCACCACAGAGACGTCTTTCCCAGTATCCAACACTGGGATATCCTCCCCACTGTCCTCCACAGGGACATCCTCCCGACTGACTACCACAAGGACGTCATTCACACTTTCCACCACAAAGATATCTTTCCCAATGTCCACCAAAGGGATATCCTTCCCACTGTTCACCACAGGTACATTCTTCCTACTCTCCACCACAGAGACGGCCACCACACTGCCCATCACAGGGATGTTTTCTACATTGTCCACCACAGGAATGTGCTCCTGTGTACCACAGGGACTTCCTTGCCAGTTTCCATCACAGGGACGTCCTCCTCACTGTCCACCACACAGACTGTCTCTCCAATATCCACCACAGGGACATCCTCCTCACTGTGCTCCACAGGAACATCTTTCTGTGCAAAACAGACATCCTCACCACTATCCAACAGAGGTACATCCTCTCCACTGTCCACCACATGATGTCTTCCCCATTGCCCACCACAGGAATATCCTCCCGACTGTCCACCATAGGAACACCTTTTCCACTGTCCATCATAGAGAGGTCTACCGCACTGTCCACCATAGGGAAGTCCTCCCAATTGTCCACCACAGTGATGTCCTCCTCTCTGTAAACCACTAGGATGACCTTTTTACTATCCACCATAGGTACATTTTTCCCACTATCCACCACAGGGACATTCTCCTCACTGTCCACAACAGAGATGTCCTACACACTGTCCACCACAAGAAAATCTTCCACACTGTCCACCACAGGGACAACCTCTTGTGCACCACAGGGACATCCACCCAACTGTTCACCACAAAAACGTTCTCCCCACTGTCTACCACAGAAAAGTCCTCCTCACTGTCCACCACAGATATGTATTCACCACTGTCCACCAAAGGGATGTCCTCCTGTGCACCATAAAGAAGTCTTCTCTACTGTCCACCAGAGAGATGTCCTCCCCGCACTTCATCACATATACTTTTTTTCACTTTCCACCACAGGGATATCCTCCTCACTGTCCACCACAAGGACGTCCTCTACTCTGTCTACCACAGAGATGTTTTTCTACTGCCCACCACAGAAACGTCCTCCTCACTGTCCACCACAGAAAAGTCCTTCTCACTGTCCAACACAAAGATGTCTTCACCACTATCCACCAAAGGGACAACCTCCTATGCACCACAAGGACATCCTCTCCACTGTACACCACAGAAATGCCCTCCCCACACTACACCACATAGACTGTTTTTTCACTTTCCACCACAGGGACATCCTCCCCACTGTCCACCACAAGTACATACTCCCCGCTGCCCACCACAGGGACATCCTCTTCGCTGTCCACCACAGGGAAATCCTTCACACTGTCCACCATAGAGATGTCCTCCCCACTGTCTATCACAAAGGCATCCTCCTCTGCACCAAAGTTATGTCCTCCCCATTGCCCAGAACAGGGAATTCATCCCCACTGTTCACACTAGGGACATTCTCCCCAGTGTCTGCCACAGGTACGTTCTCTGCACTGTCCACTACAGGTACGTCCTTCTCACTGTCCACCAAAGAAATGTTCTCCCCACTGTCCACCACAGGGATGTCCTTCTCAAAGTCTGCCACAGAGACGTACTCCTTTGTACCACAAGGACGTCCTCTTCACTTTCCACCACAGAAAAATCCTCTCCACTGTCCACCACATGAACGTCTTTTCCACTGGGCAGCACAGAGATGTCCTTCCCACTGTCCACCACAAAGACATCCTCCTGTGCACCAAAGGGACATTCTCCCCACCGTCCAACAAGGGATGTCCTGTCCACTGCTCACAACAGAAATGTCCTCTCCACTGTCCACCACAGGGACATACTTCCCACAGTCTGCCAAAGGGACATCCTTCCCACTGTGCACCACAGGGACATTCTCCTGTGTACCACAGGGAGTCTTGAACACTGACTGCCACAGGGGCATCCTCCCCACTCTCAAGCAGAAGGTAGAGCTCCAGCATATGGACATCCTCCCCACCACAGTGACATCCTCCTGTGCACCACAGAATGTCCTACTCCCTTTCTACCACAAAGATATCCTCCACACTCTCCACCCCAGGGACGTACTTCCCACTGTCTGCCACAGGGACGACCTTCCCTCTGTCCACCAAAGGTATCTTCTTCCCACTGTCCAACACAGATACATCCTCCCCACTGCCTACCACAAGGACATCCTCCCCACTGTCCACCACAGTGAAATCCTACCCACTGCCCACCACAGCAATGTCCTCCTCACTGTACACCACAGGGACATCCTTCCCATCATCCTTCACAGAGATATCCACCACACTGTCTACCACAGAGACGTCCTCCACACTGCCCACCACAGAGACTTGCTCTTGTATACTACAGGGACATGATCCCCACCTCTACCACAGGGGTGTTCACCCAACTGTACACCACAAGGACATCCTCCATGCTTTTCTAGACAGAGATATCCTCTTCACTGTTAACCACAGGGACACTCTCCCGACTGTCCACCACAGGAATATCCTACCCACTGTCCACCACAGTGTTGTCCTCCTGTGCACAAGAGGGATGTCCTCTGCACTCTCCATGACAGGGACTTCCTTCCCACTGTCCTTACCAGAGATGTCCTTCCCACTGTCCACAACAGGGATGTCCTCTCCACTGTCCACTACAGTTACATTCTTTGAGCATTCCACCACAGAGACGGGCTAGAACTGTCCATCACAGGGATGTTTAACTCACTGTCCACTACAGGGACATCCTCTTTTGTACTACAGGGATGTCCTTACCACTGTCCAGCAAAGGGGTCTCCTCCCCACTGTCCACTACAAGGATGTCCTCACCAATGTTCTCCAAAAAAGACATGCTATCGACTATCAAACACAAAAATGTCCTTTCCACTGTCCACCACCATGTTGTCCTCCTGTGCAACACAGGGATGTCCTAACTGTCCACCACAGTGAAATTCTCCCAACTGTTCACAACAGGCACATCCTTTTCACTGTCCTTAACAGAGAAATATTCACCACTGTTCACTCAGGGATGTTCTTTTAACTATCCATCACAGGGACGTCCTCCCCACTGTCCACCACAGGGACCTCATACGCACTACCCAACACAAAGACCTCCTCACCACTGTCCACCACAAGATGTCCTCCTGCGTACCACAGAAATGTCCTCTCCACTGTCCACCACAGAGGCATCCTCCCCATTGACCACCACTGGGACATCATCCAAACTCTCCAGCACAGGGCCTTCCTCTTGCTGTCCACCACAGGAATGTCCTCCTAACTTCCACCACAGAGACATCCTCCACACGTCTACCACAGGGACATCCTACCCACTGTCCACCTCAGGTATGTTATCGCCACTGTCCATCACAGGGATGTCATCCTGTGCACCACAGTATCATTCTCACAAATGTCCACAATAGAGATATTCTTCCCATTGTCCACCAGAGGAATATCCTCCACAGTCTCCACAACTGGGACATCATTCTCACTGTCCACCATAGGGACATCCTTTCCACTGTCTACAACAGTGACATCCTCCTCACTGTCCACTAAAGAGAAGTTCTTCTCATTGTCCAGCACACTGAATTTCTTCCCACTGACCACATCAGAAATGTCCTTTGCACTGTAAACCACAGGGTTGTCCTCCCCACAGTCTGCCACAGGGGCATCCTTCCCATTGTCTAAGACAGGGACATCCTCCTCACTGTCCAACACAGAGATGTTTACCTACTTTCACGACAGAGATGTTGTTCCCATTGTCCACTACAGGAAAGTCTTTCCCACTGTCCACCACAGAAGTGTTTTTTCTCACAGTACACCACAGGGATGAACTCCCTACTGTCTACAAAAGAGACATGCTCCCTACTGTCAACCACAGAAAAGTCCTCCCCACTGTCCACCACAGGGATGTCCTCTCCAATTTCAACAACAGAAATGTCCTCCTCACTGTCCACAACAGGGAAGTCCTCCCGACTGTCCACAATAGGAATGTCATCCCCAGTGTCCACCACCTGGCCATCCTCTTATGTACTACAGGGACTTCCACACCAATGTCCTCCAAAGGGGCATCCTCAACACAACAAGGACGTACCCCACATTGTCCAGTACAGAGATGTCCAGTACAGAGATGTCCCAGTGACCACTACAGGGACATCTTCTCCACTGTACAATACAGGGATGACCTCCTGTGCAACACAGTGACATCCTCCCAACTGTCCACCACAGAGATGTCCACCCCCACTGTCCAATACAGGGACATCTTTCTTATGGTCCAACACAGGGATGTCCTGCTGTATACCACTACAACTTCCTCCCCATTGTCCACCATACTTATGTCCTTCTCACTTTCAATCACAGTGTACATCCTCCCCTCTGTCCAACACAAAAACATCATACCCACTATCCACCACAAGGACTTTCTCCCCACTGTCCAAAACAATGAAGTCCTTCCCACTTGTCCACCACAGGGATGACCTCCTGTGCTCTACATCAACGTCCTCACCACTTTTTGCCACATATGTCCCTTCCACTGTCCACAACAGTGATGTCGTCCCCACTTTCCAACACTGACACATCCTCCCCACTGTCCAACACAGAAACATCCTTTCCACTGTCTACCAAAGAAACGTCCTTTCCACTGTCCATCACAGTGGCACCCTCCCCATTTACCACCACAGAAACTTCCTCTCCACTGTCCATCAGAGTAGTGTCCTCCCAGCTGTCCACCACAGGGAGGTCCTCCCCACTGACCACCACAAGGACATCATCCCCAATGACCATCACAGTGAATTCTTCCCCACAGTCCATGACAAAGGTTTCCACCCCACTGTCCACCACAGAGACATTCTTCCACTTTCCACCACAGAAATGTCCTCCCCAATGTCCTCCAAAAGTGAGTACTCTACACTGTTTACCACCTAATGGACATTCTTCTCACTTTCCAGCACAGGTATATCCTCCTCACTGTATATAACAGTGAAGTTTTCCTATCTGTCCTCCTCAGAAACAGAGATGTCCACCCCACAGTCCATCACAGAATTATCCTCCCCATTCTCCACCACAGGGAAGTTCCTCCTACTGTCCACCTTAGGGACATCCTCCCCACTGTCCACCTTAGGGACGTCCTCCCAACTGTCTTTCACAGGGATGTCCTCCAAATTTGCACCACAGGTATGTCCTCCACACTCTCCACCACAGAGATGTCCTCACTACTGTCAACCAAGGGGAAGTCCTTTCCACTGTCTACCACAGGGACATTCTCCACACTGTACATCAGAAAGACATTCTTTTCACTGTCCACCACAGGAACATCCTCCCCAGTGTCCACCACAAGGACGTATGCTTCACTATCCACATCACTGAAATCCTACCTGCTGTCCACCACAGCGACATCCTCCCAATTATCCACCACAGGGATTTCCTCTTCACAGTCAACCAGAGATAATTCCACTCCATTATTCAACACTTGGATGTCCTTCTCACTGTCCACCAGAGGGAAGTAATCTAAACTACTTACCTAAGGAACACCCACCACACTGTCTACCACAGGGATATTCTTCCAACTGTCAACCACCGGGGCCTTCTCCCCATTTTTCAGCAGAGGTTGTGCTTTCCACTGTCCACCACAGGGATGTCCTCCTCACTATCCACAACAGGGAAGTCCTTTCCACTGTCCACCACTGGGATGTGCTCCCCACTGTCCACCACAGTGACATCCTACTCACTGTCCTCAACACCAAAGTCCTCTGCACTGTCCAATCAGGGATGTCATTCTTACAGTCTATGACAGAAATGTCCTCCCCAGTGTCCACAAAAATGATGTCCTCCTCACTGTCTACAACAGGGAAATCCTCCACACTGTCCAATGAGGGACATCCTTTTTATTGTCCACCAGAGGGGTTTCCTTCCCACTGTCCACCACAGAAATGTCCTTTCCACTGTCCACCACAAGGATGTCCTCCTCACTGTCCACAACAGGGAAGTCCTCCCCACTGTCTACCACAGGGACGTCAAACTCATTGTCCATCACAAGGATGTCCTTTCCACTGTCCACAGCAGGGATTTCCTCCTCACTGTCCACTATAGGAGTGTCCTCCACACTGTCCACAACAAGGATGACCTCCTCACTCTGTACAAAAGGGAAGTCTTCCCCACTGTCCACCACAGGCACGTCCTCCCCACTGTCCACCACAGAGATGTCCTTCTCACTGTCCACAACCAGAGGTACTCCCCACTTCCACCTCAGGGACGTTGTTTTTACTGTCCACCAAGGGGACATCCACCCACTGTCCACCACAGATACGTCCTTCTCACTGTCCATCACAGAGATGTTCTCTCTACTGTCCACCATAGGGATGTACTTTCCACTGTTTACCAGAGGGAAATTCTTTTCATTGTCCACCACATGGACGTTTTCCTCACTTTCCAACATAGTGTCATCCTCCTGCACACCACAGGGATGTCCTCCTCACGATTCATCACAGGGATATTTACCCCACTGTCAACCAATGTGACATACTTTCCACTGTCCACCACAGGGACATCCTCTCCACTGTGCACCACAGAAACCTCCTCTAGTGCACAACAGGGATGTCCTTGCCACTGTCTACCACAGAGATTTCCTCCACACTCTCCACCACAGAAACACCCTTCCCACTGTCCACCACTGGGTCCTCCTCCTGCGCACCACAGGAACATCCTCTTTACTATCAACAAGGACATGCTCCCACCTGGCCACTGCAGTGAAATCCTCCCAATGTCCAACACAGGGAGGTTCTTCCCGCTGTCCACAACAGGGTTGTCCTCCCAACTGTTTACCTCAAGGACATTCTTCCCACTGTCCACCACAGGGACGGCCTACCGACTGTCTACCAGAAGGATGTCCTCTCCACTGTCCACCAGAGACATATCCATATTGTCCACCACAAAGATGTCTTCCCCATTGTCCACCATACTTATATTCTTCTCACAGTCTACCACAGATATGTCATCCCCACATTCCAACCCAAAGACATGCTCCTCACTGTCCACCACAATGAGGTCCTCCCCACTGTCAACCACAGGAACGTCTTCCTGTGCCCCACAGCAAAATCTTTCTTACTGTCCCCCACAGATGTCCTTTGCACTGTCCACAACATGGACATCCTCCCCACTGACCAGCAGAGGTACATCCTCCCCACTGTCTACCACAGAAAAATTTTTTTGGCTGTCCATCAAAGAATGGTCCTTCCCACTGTACATCACAATGGCATTCTCCCCATTGACTACAACAGAAACGTCTCTCCAATGTCCACCACACGAACATACTTTCCACTGTCCACCACAGTGTCATCCTGCTGTGCACCACAAGGGCATCCTCCCCACAGTCTAGCACAGGGACCTCCTCCCTAAGGTCCATCAAAGGGACGGCCTCCCCACTGTTCAGCACAGTGTCATCCTCCTGTGTACCACAAGAATATCCTCTCCACTGTCTATGACTGGGACATCCTCACTTCTGTCTACCACATTGACTTCCTCCTCACTGTGCAGATCCTCCCAACTGTCCATGACAAGTATGTCCTCCCCCCCTGCCCATCACAAGGACATCATCCCCACTTTCCTCCACATTGATTTATTCCCCACTGCCCAACACAGGGACCTCCTACCCTCTGCCCACCACAAAGATATCCTCTGCACTGTCCACCACAGTAACATCCTCTTTATTGTCCTCCCCAGAGACCTAATCATTGGCACCACAGGAACGTTCTTCCCACTGTCCACCACAAGGACATCTTCCACACTCACCATCCCACTGAAATACTCCCCACTGTCCATCACAGGGATGTCCTTCCCACTGTCCACAACAAGGATTTCTTTCTCACTGTCCACCAGAGTCATGTGCTCCCCACTGTCAACCACAGAGACATCCTCCTCACTGTCCACCACAGAGACATTCTTCTCACTGTCAACAACAGGGAAGTCCTCTCCACTGTCCTCCTCAGAGATGTCCTTCCCAGTCTCCACCAGAGAGACATACTCCCCACTTCTCATCTCAAGAACGTCCTCCCCACTGTCCACCACAGTTAATTCCTCATCACTGCCCACCATAGTGACCTTCTCCCCAATGTCCACCACAAATATATCCTCTTCACTGTTCACCACAGGAATGTATTTCTTATTGTCCACCCCAAGGACCTCAACCAGTGCACAAAAGGAACATTCTCCCCACTGTTCACCAAAAGGATGTCCTCCCCATTGTCCACCCCACTGAATTCCTCTTCACTGTCCACAACAGAGATTTCTTTCTCATTCTCTGTCAGAGGGAAATCCTCCCCACTGTCAACCACAGGGACATCCTCCCCACTGTCCACTACAGGGATGTCTTACTCACTGACAACAACAGAAAAGTCCTCCCCACTGTCTATCTCAGAGACGTCCTTCCCAGTGCCCACCAGAGGTACATCATCCACGCTGTCCATCACAGGGACATCATACCCACTGTCTACCAAAGATATATTATTCCCACAGTCCACTAAAGTGCCATTCTCCCCATTGTCCAAAAGAGGGAAACCATCTCCTCTGTCCACCACAGGGATGTCATAACCACAGTCCACCACAGTGATGTCCTTTCCACTGTCTACCACAGGAACGTCCTCTGCACTGTCCAAAACAGGGATGTCCTCCTAACTGTCCACCCTGTGGACAGGCCAGTCCTTCTCACTGTCCACCACAGGAACATTCTTCCCACTGTCCACCACAGGTACTACCTCCTCACTCTCCACTAGAGGGAAGTCCTCAACACTGTTTACATAAAAGACCCACACCTCACTCTCCACCACAGGAATATCCTCCCCACTGTTCACTACAGGGGTGTCCTCCCCACTGTCTACCACAGAAATGTCCTCCTCATTGTATAGAACAGGGAAGATCTCCTCACTGTCCAATTCAGGGAATTCCTCAAACTTGTCCACCACAGGGATGTCCTATTCAATGTCCACAATGAGGAAATTGTCCCCACTTTCCACATCAGGGTTGCCCTTTTTAATGTCCACCATGGGGACGTCCTCCACATTATCCACCAGAGGGACATCATCCCCACTGTCCATCATAGAGTTGTCATCCTCATTGTCCACTAAAATTATACCATTCCCAATGTCCACCAAAGGGACATTCTCCTGATTGTCCACCAGGGGGACATCCTTAATGTTGACCACCACAGGGACATCATACCCACTGTCAACCACAAGGATGTCCTCCCCACTGTCCATCACAGGGATGTCCTTTTCATTGTCCACCACAGGCCCGTCTTCTTCACCATCCACCACAATGATGCCCTTCCCGTTGTCCACCACAACGATGTTCTTCCCACTGTCAACCACCGGGATGTCCTTTTGTGTACCACAGAAATGTCCACCTCACTGTTTATCACAGAAATGTCCTCCACATCCTCCAACACAGTAAAGTCCTTCCCACTGTACACCTTAGGGACTTTCTCCCCATTGTCCACCACAGGGATCTTTTTCCCACTGTCAACCACAGGTACTTCCTTCTCACTGTCCACCACTGGGTCCTCTTTCCACTGTTTACCACAGGGATATCCTATCCACTCTCCAACAGAATGACATTCTCCCAACTCTCCAACACACAGATGTCCTGCACACTGTCCATCACAGGGACGTGGTCCTCACAGTCGATGACAGACATGTCTCTGCACTGTTTACCTCAGGGATGTCATGTTAGTTGTCCAGCACAGGGACATACTCCTGTGCACCACAGGAATGTCCTCCCCCTCTCCACCAAAAAAAAATGTACTCTTCACTATCCACTCCACTGAAACCCTTCCTGCGATCCACCACAGGGATGTCCTCCCCATAGTCAACTACAGGGATTTCCTCTTCACTGTCCACCAGAGCAAAGTCCTCCACAAAATTTACCAAAGGGACATCCTCCCCACTGTCCACCACAATGACGTCCTCCCTACTGTCCACCACAGAGATGTCCTTCTCACTGAACTCCACATAGATGGCCTCCGCACTGTTCACCAAAGGAATGTCCTCCTTATTTTTCAAACCAGGGACATTCTCCTGTGCAGCACAGGAACTTCTTCCCCATAGTCCACCACAAGGGTGTCCTCTTTACTCTACACCCCACAAAATCCCCCCTCCACTGTCCACCACAGGGATGTCCACCTACTGTCCACCACAGGGATTTCCTCCCCACTGTCCACTAGAGGGAAGTCCTCACCACTGTCCACTACAGGGACGTCTTCCTCACTGTGCACAAGAGGGATGTCCTCCACACTGTTTACCTCAGGGAACCCCACCTCACTGTACTCCACAAGGATATCTTCCACACTTTTTACCAAAGGGACGTCCTTCCACCACTGTTTACTACAAGGATGTAATCCTCACTGTCTTCAACTCAGAAGTCCTACCGACTGTCCACTCAGAGACATCCTCCTTACTGTCCAAAACAAGAATGTCATACACACTGTCCACTACAGTGACATCATTTTTTGTACCACAGAAACGTCCTCTACACTGTCCACCACAAGAACATTATCCTCACTGTCCACCATAGAGATAGCCTCCAGTGCACCAAAGGAAGTTCTCCCCACTGTCTACCACAGAGATATCCTTTTCAGTGTCCACCACAGGGACATCATCCACAGTGTCCAACAAATATACATCCTTTTCACTGTCCACCACAGGCCCATCCATTGCACTTTCCACCACAGTGACATCCTCCCCACTATCAACCACAGGAACATCCTTCCCCCATTCCATCACAGATCTGTCCTCCTCACTGTCCATTACAAGTATGTCCTCCTCACTGTCCACCACAGAGATATCCTTATGACTGTCTACAACAGGACAAATCTTCTGTGCACCACAATAAATCCTTCACAGTTTACCACAAAGATGTTCTCCCTACTGTCCATCACAGGGATATCTTTTCCACTGTCCACCACAGAGACATCCTCACCACTGTCCAACACAAAGATGTTTTCCCCACTATCCACCACAGGAACATCCTCCTGTGTACCACAGGAACATCTTCAACACTTTCCAGCACAGGGACTTTCTCTCCACTGTCCATCACATGAACATCCTCCCTACTTTCCATGACAGAGATGTCCTCCACAGAAACGTGCTCTCCACTGTCCACCAAACAAACTTCCTCCCACTGTCCATCACAGTGGCATCCTCCCCATTGACCTCCAAAGTAATGTCCTCCCCACTGTCCACCACAGTGTCATCATCCTCTGCACCACAGGTATGTCCTCTCCATTGTCCACCACAGGGACATCTTCCCAACTTTCCACAATAGGAACGTCCTCCTCACTGTGCACCACAGAAATGTCCTTCCCATTGTCCATCAGAAATTTCTTCACCACTGTCCACCAAACGGATGTCCTGCCCACTGTCCACCACAGAAGCATCCTCCCCTCTGAGCACCATAAGCATGTCCTCCACACTGTCCAAGACAAAGAATTCCTACCCACTCTTCACCACAGTGACATTCTTTACACTGTCCACCACAGGAAACTCTTCCACACTTTACTCCACAGTGTCATTCTCCTGTCCACCAAAGGGACGTCCTCCCCACAGTCCACCACAGGGACATTCTCCCAACTGTCCACCACAGGAAGGTCCTCATCACTGTCCACCACAGGGATGTCTTTTCAACTTTACACCACTAAGATGTATGCCCCGGTATCCACCACAGGGACATCCTTCAAACTGTCCACCACAGAAAACTCCTCCCTAATGTCCACCACAGAAACATCCATCTCACTGTCCACCAAAGAGATGTCCTTTCCATCTGTCCACCAAAGGGACATCCTTCACACAGTCCACCAAAGGGGCATCTTTCACACAGTCCACCAAGAAACATTTTTCCCACTGTCCACCACAGGAACATCTTTTCCACTGTCCACCAGAGGGACATTCTTCCCACTGTGCACCAAAGGAACATCCTCCTCTGCACAACAGGGACATCCTCACCATTGTGTACCACAGGGACATCCTCCTGTGCACAACAGAGACGTCCTCACCACTGTGCACAACAGGGACATCCTTTCCACTCTCCACTACAGGGATGTCCTTCCCACTGTTCACCACAGTGACATCCTTCCCACAGTCCAACCCTAGGACTTCCTTCCCACTGTCCACTACAGGGAGGTCGTCTCCACTGTCGACCACAGGGACGTCCTCCCCACGGTTTACCATAGAGAAATCCTACCCACTGTCCACCACAGGGACATCTTTCCCACAGTCTACCACAGAAACGTCCTCCCCACTTTTCAAAAATGTGATGTCCTACCCACTGTCCACCACAGGGACTTCCTAACCACTGTTTCCCACAGGGAGGTCCTCTCCACTGTCCTCCACAGAAACATCCTATCCACTGTATGCCAAAGAAACCTCCTTCCCACTGTTCACAAAAGGGATGTCCAACCACTGTCCACCACAGTGACATCCTTCCCACTGTCCACCACTGGGACTTCCTTCCCACTGTCCACCACAGCGAGGTCTTCTCCACTGTTGACCACAGGGCCTTTCTCTCCACTCTCTACCACAGAAATGTTCTCATCACTGTCCACCACAGGGATGTCTTTTCCACTGTCCACCACAGAGACTTCTTACCCATTGTCCACCACAGGGATGTTTTTTCCACTGTACACAACGGGTATATCCTCCCCACTGTCCACCACATGGAGGTTGTCCCAACTGTCCACAACCCATAACAGAGATGTCCTTTTAACTGTTCACATCAGGGATGTCCTCTCAACTCTCCATCACAGGGACGTCCTCTCCTCTGTACACCAGAGAAAGTTCTTCCTCACTGTCCACTACAGGGATGTCTTTACCACTGTCCACCACAGGGTCGTCCTCACCAATGTCCAGCACACTGATGTCCTTCTCACTGTTCACCACAGTGACATCCTCCCCACTATGCTCCACAGGAACATCCTCTGGTGCACACCAGGGACGTCCTCACCACTGTCCACTCCAGAGATATCCTACCCACTCTCCACTACAGGGACATACATCCCACGGTCCAACAAATGGATGTTTTTCTCTGCATCACAGAAATGTTCTCATGACTGTACACAACAGGGACATCATCACTACTCTTCACCACAGGGACATCCTCCTCATTGACCACAACCGGGATATCCTCCTAACTGTCACCACAGGGATGTCCTCTTCACTGTTCACCACAGGGAAGTCCACTCCACTGTCCACAATAAGGACATCCTTTTCACTGTTCACCTCAGGAACATTCTCCACACTGTTCAGCACAGTGATGACCTACTTGCAACACAGCAAAGTCCACCACAGAGATGTCCTTTCCACTGTCCACCACAGGGACGTCCTCCCCTCTGTCCACAGCAAGGACATCCTACTGTTCACCATAGGGAAATGCTCCCCACTGTCCACCAGAGGGAAGGCCTCCCCTCTGTCCACCACAGAGACATTCTTTCCACTGTCAACCACAGGAACATCCTTTCCACAGCCACCCAAAGGATGTCCTACCCACTGTCCACCACAGTGAAATCTTTCCCATTGTCCACCACAGGGACATCCTACCCACTGTCCACCACAGGGATGTCCTCCTCACTGTCCACCACAGGGAATTCCTTGCAACTGTCAACCACAGGGATGTCTTCCCAACTGTCTACCAGAATGATGTCATGAAGGATTTTCTTATGTTGCACAGGAGGAAGTCTAACTGGTGGACAGTTTAGAGGATGTTACTATGTTGGACAATGATAAGGACATCCTTATGGTGGACAGTGGAGAAGACATCCTTGTTGTGCACAGTACGAAGGATGTCCCTGTGGTGGAGAGTGGAAAATATTTCACTGTGGTAGACAGTGGCAAAAATGGGGAGGATGTCTTTGTGCTGGACAGTGGGGAGGATTTCACTGTAGTGGACAGTGGAGAGGATTTCCTTGTGGTGGACGGTGGGCAGAACATTCCTTTTGTGCACAGAAAAAACGTCCCTGTGATGGACAGTGAAAAGGACATATCTGTGGTGGACAGTTGGGAGGACATCCCAGTGTTGGACCATGAGAAGAACATCCCTGTGGTTGACAGTGGGGAGGACATCTCTTTGGTGGACAGTATAAAGGATCCCTGTTGTAGACAGTGGGGAGAATTTCCCTGTGGTGGACTGTGGGGAGTACATTCCTGTGGTTAACAGTGGGAGAACTTCTTTGTGTTGGACAATGGGGAGGATATCCCTGTGGTGCACAGATGGGAGGACATCAGTCTCGTGGACATTGAGGAGGACGTCCTTTAGGTAGACAGTGGGAAAGACTTCCCTGTGGTTGACAGTGGGGAGGACATCCTTGTGATGGACAATGCAGAGGACATCCCCATGGTGATCAGTGAGAAGGACGTCCCAGTGGTGGAAGTTAGGGAGAACTTCACTGTGGTGAACAATGAAGATGATGTCATTGTGTTGGACAGATGGGATGATATCCCTTTGGTGGACAGTGGGGAGGATGTCCATGTAATAGACAGTAGGGAGGATTTCCCTGTGGTTGACAGTGAGAAGCACATTTTTGTAATGGCTGGTGCTGAAGACGTCTTTGTGGTGGAGTGTGGAGATGATTTAACTGTGGTAGACAGTGCGAAGGATGTCCTTGTGGTAGATCATGTGGAGGATGTTCCTGTAGTGCACTGGAGGACATCCCTCTGATGGACATTGGGGAGAATGTCCCTGTGATGGACAGTGTGTAGAATATCCCTGAGGTGGACGTTGAGGAGGACGACTCTGTGGTAAACTGTGGGGAGGACATACCTGTGGTGGACAGTGTGAAGGACGTCCCTGTGCTTGACAGTGGGAGGATTCTACTGTGGTGGACAGTGGGAAGGATGTTCCTGTGGTGCAGAGAAAAATGTCCCTGTGTTAGACAGTAAGGAAGATTTCACTGTGGTGGATAGTGAAGAGGATGTCCTTTTGGTGAACAGTTGGAAAGATGTTCCTGTGATGCACATGAGGATGTCACTGTGGTGGACAATGGATATGAGTTCACTATGTTGGACAGGTGGGAGTACATCCCTGTGGGGGACATTGAGAAAGACATCCTTGTGGTGGAAAGTTTGGAGGACATCCTTATGGTTCACAGGTGGACGTACCTGTGATGGACAGTGGGGAGAACTTCTAGGTGGTAGACAGTGAGGAGGATTTACCTGTGGTGAACATGGGGGAGGATATCACTGTCTTGGACAGTGTGGAGGACGTCCTGGTTGTGGTTAGTGTAGAGGATGCCCCTGTTGTGGACAGTGGGGAGGACATTCCTGTGGTATACAGGGGTATGTCCCCATGGTGTACAGTGTGGAAAACGTCACTGTGGAGGACAGTGTGGAAGACTTCACTGTGGTGCACAGTGGAGAGGACATACCTGTGGTGTACAGTGTGTAGGACATCGCTGTGGTGGTCAATGGGGAGGATGCCCATGTGGTGGACAGTGGGGAGGACATCCCTGTGGAGGAGATTGGGGAGCACATTTCTGTAGTGGACAGTGAGGTGGACATCACTGTGGTGGACAGTGTAAAGGAAATCACTTTGTTGGACAGTGGAGAAGATTTTCTTGAGGTGGACAGTGGGGAGGGCATCCCTGTGGTGTACATTGGAGAGGATGTTCCTGTGGTAGATATTGAGGAGGATTTCATTGTGGTGGACAGTGGGGAGGACATTCTTTTGGAATACAGTGGGGAGGAAGGCCCTGTGGTGGTCAGTAATTTGGACGCCCCTGTGGTGGACAGTGGGGAGATTCCTTCTGGTGGAAAGTGAAGAGAGCATCCCTGTGGTGATAGTGAGGAAGACATATCTGTGGTGGTCAATGAGAAGGAAGTCCTTGTGGAGGACAGTGTGGAGGAATTTTTTGTGGGGGAAAATGGGGAGGACAACCCTGTGGTGGACAGTGGCAAGCACATCTCTTTGGTGGAGAGTGGGAAGACATCCCTGTGATGGACAGTGATGAGGATGTCCCTTTGGTGGACAGTGGGGAAGACTTTTCTGTGGTGGACAGTGGGGAGGACATCCCTGTGGTGTACATTGGAGAAGATGTTCCTTTGGTGGACAATGAGGAGTATTTAAATGTGGTGGAGAGTGGGGAGGACATTCTTGTGGTGGGCAGTGGGGTGGATGCTCCTGTGGTGCACTGGAGGACATTCCTATTGTGGAAAGTAAGAGGATATCCCTGTGATGAACAGTGGGGAGGTCTTTCCTGTGGTGGACAGTGGGAAGGATGTCACTGTGGTGGGCGGTGGGGAGAACATCTTTGTGGTAGATAGATGGAAAGACATCCCTGTGGTGTACAGAAGGAGTTCCCTGTGGTGGGTAGTGTGGAGTAGGTCCCTGTGTGGACAGTGGGGAGGACATATCTGTGGTGGCCAGTGTTGAGAAAGTCCCTGTGTTGGTCTTTGGGGAGGACACCCTTGTGGTGGAGAGTGGTGACAACATTTCTGTGGTACACTGGAGTACATCCCTGTGGTGGAGAATGGGGAGTACATTGCTGTGGTAGATAGTTGAAAGGACATCTCTGTGGTGGACAGTGGGAATAATTTTCCTGTGTTGGAAAGTTAGGAGGATGTCCCTGTGGTGCATAGGAAAATGTTCTTGTTGTGGACAGTGAGGAGGACGTTTTTCTGGTGGACAGTTGGGAGGATATCCCTGTAGTGGTCAGTAAGTAGGAGGCCCCTGTGGTGGACACTGTGAAGGACATATCTGTGGTAGACTAAAGGTCTACCTGTGGTGGACAGTGCGGAGTATATCTCTGTGGTGGACATTGGGGAGGACATTCCTGTTTTGCACAAGAGGAAGACCCTGTGGTGGTCATTGTGGATATGTGTCTTTTTTGGACAGTGGGTAGGACATTTCTGTTCTGGACAGTTGGGAGGAAGACCCTGTGGTGCACAGGAGGATGATCTCTGGTTGAAAAGTGTGGAGGATGTTCCTGTGGTAGACAGTGGTGAGGATATCTCTGTAGTGTACTGTGTAGAGCTCGTCCCTGTGGTGGTCAGTGGGGAGGATGCCCCTGTGTTGGACAGTGGTGAGAACATCCCTGTGGTACACAAGAAGATTTTCATGTGGTGGACAGTAGTGAGCACATCCCTGAGTTGGGCAGTGGGAAGGACATTTCCTGGTGGACAATGTGGAGGATGTCCCTGTGGTGGTCAATTGGGAGAAGGCCCCTTTGGTGCACAATGGAGAGGAAATCTCTTTGGTGGACAATGGGGAGGACATCTTTGTAGTTGACAGTGGGGAGAATATGTATTTTGTAGACAGTTGGGAGGACGTCCCTGTTGTGAACAGAAGGATGTCCCTGTGGTGGACAGTGAGAAGGATGTCCCTGTGGTGGACAGTGAGAAGAATGTCCCTGTGGTGGACAGAGTGGAGGACATTACTCTGGTGCAAATTGAGGAGGATGTTCCTATGGTGGAAAATGTGGAAGACGTCCATGTAATTGTCAGTGGCATGGTCTTCACTGTGGTGGAGAGTGAGAAGAATATCCCTGTGGTAAACAGTGGGGAGGACATCCGGGTGGTCTACAGTGGGGTGGACGTTCATTTGTGAACAGTGGGGAGGACTACCTTGTGGTGGACAGTAGGGAAGACTTCCTTGTGTTGAACAGCACGGGGGATTTCACTGTGGTCAACAGTGGGGAAGACATCCCTGTGGTGGACAGTGGGAAAGATGTCCCTGTGGTGGACAGTGGAAAGGACATTCTTCTGGTATGCCGTCAGGAGGATGTTTCTGTGGTGAACAAAGGGACAACCCTGTGGTGCACATTGGAAAGGAAGTCTTTGTGGTGGACAGTGGAAAGGATTTCACTGTGGTGGACAGTGGCAAAAACGTTCTTGTGGACTATGTTTCTGTTCTTGTGGAAGGATGTTTCTGTGGTGCACAGAAGGACATCACTTTAATGGACAGTGCGGAGGAAGTCTCCGTGCTGGACAGTGGGGAGAATTTCACTGTAGTGGACGGTGAAGAGAATGTCCTTGTAGTGCACCGTGGGCATAATGTTCATGTTGTACACAGGAAAATGTCTCTGTGGTGGACAGAAGATAGGACATGTCTGTTGTGGACAGTTGGGAGGACATCCCAGTGTTGGACCATGATGTGGACATTCCTGTAGTTGACAGTGGGAAGAACATTGCTGTGGTTGACAGTGAGGAGGATTTCTCTGTGTGGGACAGTGGGGAGGACATCCCTGTGATGAACAGTGGACAGGATATCCCTGTGTTAGACAGTGGGGAGGACATCCCTGTGGTGCACAGTGGGGAGGATATCACTGTGGTGGACAGTGAGGAGGACATCCCTGTGGTGGACAGTGAGGAGGACGTCCTTGTGGTGGACAATGAGAAAGACTTCTCTGTGGTTGACAATGGGGAGGGCATCCCTGTGGTAGACAGTGGGGAGAACATCCCCATAGTGATCACTGAGAAAAACGTCCCAGTGGTGGAAGTTAGGGAGGACTTCACTGTGGTGGACAATGAGGACGATGTCATTTTGTTGGACATTTGGGAGGACATCACTTTTGTGGACAGTGGGAAGGATGTCCCTGTAGTGGACAGTAGGGAGGACTTTCCTGTGGTTGACAGTAAGAAGAACATCCCTGTTATGGCCAGTGCAGAGGACGTCTCTGTGGTGGACAGTGGAGAGGATTTAACTGTGGTGGACATCACAGAGACATCTTTGTAGTGAACCATGGGGAGGATGTTCATGTAATACACTTGAGGACATCCCTGTGGTGGACATTGGGGAGAATGTCAATGTGGTGGACTGTATGTAGGACATCCCTGTGGTGGATGTTGAGGAGGATGACTGTGTTAAAGAGTGGGGATGACGCACCTGTGTTTGACTAGGGAGGATTTTACTGTGGTGAACAGTGGGGAGGATGTCCTTGTAGACAGTGGGAAGTATGTTTTTGTGGTGCACAAAAAACCGTTCTTTTGGTGGACAGTGGGGAGATGTCCTTCTGTTATACAGTTGGAAAGAAGTTTCTGTGGTGCACATGAGGATGTAACTCTCATGGACAGTGCATAGGACTTCCCTATGTTGGACAGGTGGGAGTACATCCCTGTGGTGGACATTGAGGAGGACATCCTTTTGGTGGACAGTTGGGAGGATGTCCCTGTGGTGAACAATGGGGAAAACATCCCTGTTCTTGACAGTGTGGAGGACATTCCTGTGGTTGACAGTGGGGAGAACTTCTTTGTCATGGACTGTAAGAAGGACAACTTTGCTGTGGACAGTGGTAAGGGTGTCTCTGATGTGTACAGTGGAGAGGACCACACTGTTGTATAAAGTGGAAAGAACATCCCTGTGGTGGACACTGAGAAGGATGTCCTTGTACTGGAGAGTGGGCAGGATTTCCCTGTAGTGGACAGTGGGGAGGACATCCCTGTTTTAAACAGTGTGGAGGACATCTTTATGGTGGAAGGTGAGGAGGATGCTCTTGTGGTGAAAAGTGGGGAGGACATCCCTGTGGTAGACTGTTGAAAGGATTTAACTAT
Source organism: Arvicanthis niloticus (assembly GCF_011762505.2). Taxonomy (NCBI): domain Eukaryota; kingdom Metazoa; phylum Chordata; class Mammalia; order Rodentia; family Muridae; genus Arvicanthis; species Arvicanthis niloticus. The sequence goes on from NC_133430.1 coordinate 46,830,843, forward strand.
GATAGACAGTGGAGAGGATGCCCTTGTGGAAAGTGAGGAGGACGTTCCTGTGTTGCACAGGATGCCATCCCTGTGCTGGACAGTGCATAGGATTTCCCTGTGGTTAACAGTGGGGAAGATGTCCCTGTTTTGCACAGAATGAAGACCTTGTGGTGGACAGTGGGGAGGAAGCCCCTGTGGTGGACAGTGGGGAAAACGTCCTTTTGGTGGACAATGTGGAGGACATCCCTATGGTGCACAGAAGGACGTCCCTGTGATGGACAGTGGGGAGAACATTCAGGTGGTAGACATTGGGGAGAACTTACTGTGGTGGACAATGGAGAGGACATCACTGTGATGGACAGTGAGAAAAACATTCCTCTTGTGGACCAAGGAGAGGACGTCCCTGTGGTAGACAGCTGGGAGGACATCACTGTAGTGGACAGTTGGGAGGATGTCCCTGTGGTGGACAGTTGGGTGGACGTCCCTTTGGTGGACAGAGGGGAGGACTTTTCTCTAGTTGACAGGAGTAGGAAATGACTATAGTAAACAGTGAAGAGGACTTCTTTTTGGTGAAGAGTAGGGAGGATTTCATTGTCATGGAAAGTCTAAAGGATGTTCCTCTGTTGAACCATGGGGAGTCCATTCTTTGTTGCACAGGACATTTCTGTATTAAAAGTGGGGAGAATGTCCCTGAGTTGGAGAGTGGGAATAACATCCCTGTGGTGGACAGTGAGAAGAAAGTTCCTGTGATGGACAGTAGGGAGGTCTTTCCTGTGGTGGACAATGAGATGGACGTCCCAATATTGGACAGTGGAGAGGACATCCCTGTGGTGTACAGTTGGGAGCATGTGTCTGGTGAAAACTGGGGGGGACATCCTTGTGGTGGACAGTAGGGAAGATTTCCCTGTGTTGGACGGTGGGGAGGATGTTGCTGTGTTGCACAGGAGTTTGTCACTGTTGTGTACAGTGTGGAGGAAGTCCCTGTGGTGGAAAGTGAGGAGAACGTCCCTCTGTTGAACAGTGTGGAGGACTTCTTTGTGGTGGACATTGAAAAAGACATCCCTGTGGTAAACAGTTAAAAGGATACCCCTATGGTGGACAATGAGATGGATGTCCATATTGGACAGTGGGGAGGATGTCCCTGTGATGAAGACTGGTTAGGTTGTCCTTGTGATGGACAGTGGGGTAGATATTTCTGTGGTGGAATGTGGAGAGGGCATCCTTGTGGTGGACACTGGGGAAAGCTAGCCTGTGGTTGACAATGAGGAGGATGTCCCTGTGGTGGAGAGTGGGCAGGACTTCCCTGCGTTGGACAGTGGGCAGGACTTCTCTGTGGTGGAAACTGAAGAAGACATTTCTGTGGTGGACAGTTAGGAAGACATGCCTGTGTGAAAAATGAAGTGAATGTTGCAATATTGGAGAGTGGGGAGGATTTCCCAGTGGTGGACAGTGGGGAGGACATCACTGTGGTGGACAGTGGGAAACACTTCCATGTGGTGGACAGTTTGGAGGCCATTCCAGTGGTGGACAATGAGAAAGACATCCCTGTGGTGGACAATGGTGAGGACCTCCTATTTATGGACAGTGGGGAGGACTTTTTTGTGGTAGATAGTGAGGAGGAATTTTCTATGGTGAACAGTAGGGAGGAAGTCCCTGTGGTGGAGAGTGGGGATTACAACACTTTGGTGGACAGTGGGGAGGACGTCCCTGTGGTGGAATGTGAGGAGGATGCCCCTGTTATGGACAGTAAGGAGAAATTCACTGTGGTGGACAGGGTGAGGGATGTCCCTGTGGTGGACAGTGGAGAGGACATCCCTGGGGTAGACAGTGGGGAGATAATCTGTGGGTTGGACAGTGTGGAAGATGTCTCTGTTGGGGGACAGTAGGGAGGACTTCCCTGTGTTTGACAGCAGAGAGGATTCCCTGTGGTGGATAATTAGGAAGACATCCTGGTGTGAACAATGAGGTGGACTTCTCTATATTGAACTTCGCTGTATAGGACTTCCCAGTGGTGGACAGTGTAAAGGATATCCCTGTGGTGGGCAGTGCAAAGGACATCCCTGTGGTAGACAGGCGGGAGGATGACCCTGTAGTGGACAGTGGGGAGGACATACCTTTAGTGGAAAGTAGAAGGTCGTCCCTCGGGTGGACAGTGGGTAGGATTTAGCTGTGGTTGTCAGTGAGAAAGAAATCCCTTTGTTGGACAGTGGGGAGAACATCTTTGTGGTAGACAGTGGGGAGGACTTCTTTGTGGCAGACATTCGGGAGGATATTCTTGTGGTAGACTGTGATGAGCACATAACTGTAGTGGACAGTGAGAAGGACTTCCCTGTTGTTGACAGTGAGGACATCCTTGTAGTGAACAGTTGGGAGGACGTATTTGTTGTAGACAATGTGGAGGATTCAAGTGTGGTGGACATTGGGCATACGTCCTTGTATTGGACCGTGGGTAGGATGTTGCTCTGATGCACAGGATGTTCCTTTGGTGGACTTTGAGGACTTTGAGGAGGAGGTCCCTGTGGTGGATATTTGGGAGGACTTCCATGTGGTCGAGAGTGGGGAGGAATTCTTTTTGGTGGACAGTCTGAAGGATATCCCTGTGGTGGACTATGGAGTGCACTTGTATGTCTTAGACTGTGAGGAAGACATCCCTGTGATATATGGTGAGGAGGACATCCCTGTAGTGGAAAGTGTGGAGAATTTCCCTGTGGTGGACAGTGGAAAGGATATCTCTGTGGTGAACAATGTGGAGGTTGTCCCTGTGGTGGACAGTGATGAGGACATCCCTGTGGTACACAAGAGAACGTTCTTGTGGTAGACAGTGGGGAAGACTTTCCTGAGGTGGACCGTTAAGAGGACATCCCTGTGGTGTACATTGGAGAGAATGTTCCTGTGGTGTACAGTGAGGAGGATTTCACAGTGGTGGACAGTGCCGAGGATATCCTTGTGGTGAGCAGTGAGAAGGGTGTTCCTGTGGTGCACAGGAGGACATCCATTGCTGGACAGTAAGAGGATGTCCCTGTGGGGGACAGTGAGGAGTTCTTCCCTGTGGTGGACAGTGGGGACGACGTTGCTGGGGTGGGCAGTGGGGAGAACATCTTTGTGGTAGATAGTTGGAAGGAAGTCCCTGTGGTGTACAGGAAGACATTCTTGTGGTGGGCAGTGTGGAGGAGGTCTATGTGGTGGACAGTGGGGAGGATATTTTGATGAACAATGGGGAGGACATCCCTGTGTTGGACAGTGGGTAGGACATCCCTGTGGGGGACAGTAAAGAGGACATCACTGTTGTAACGGTGAGAAGTACATCCCTGTGGTGAACAATGAGGAGGATGTCCTGTGGTGCACAGTAGAAAAAATTTTTCTGGTGGACAGTGTGGTGGACATTATTGTGGTGGATAGTGGGTAGTACATCACTGTGGTGGACACTAAAAAGGAAGTCACTTTGTTAGACAGTGGGGAAGACTTTCCTGAGGTGGACAGTGGGGATGATATCCATGTGGTGTACATTGTAGAGGATATTCCTCTGGTGGACAGTTGAGAGGTCTTCCCTGTGGTGGATAGGGGAGGATGTCACTGTGGAGCAGTGGGGAAAACATCTTTTGGTAGATAGTTGGGAGAACGTACCTGTGGTGCACAGGAGGACTTCCCTGTGGTGGGAAGTGTGGAGGAGGTCCCTTTGGTAGACAGTGGAGATGATGTTTCTGTGGTGGCCAGTGTTGAGGAAGTCCCTGTGATGGTTTGTGGGGAGGACACCCTTGTGCTGGAGAATGATGATGACATTTCTATGGAAAACTGGAGTATGTCCCTGTGGTGGACAATGGGGAGGACGTCACTGTGGTAGATTGTTGAAAGGATGTCTCTGTGGTGGAGAGTGGGAATAATGTTCCTGTGATGGAGAGTGGGAAGGACGTCCTTGTGGTGGACAGTGGGGATGTCACCCCTTTGGTGGACAGTTTGGAGGACGTCCCTGTAATAGACTGTAGGGAGGACTTTCCTGTGGTTGACAGTGAGAAGAACATCACTGTGATGGGCAGTTCTGTATATGTCTTTGTGGTGGACAGTGGAGATGATTTAAGTGTGCTGGACAACATGGAGGATGTCCTTGTGGTGTACCATGCGGAGCATGTTCGTGTAATGCACTGGAGGACGTCCCTGTGATGGACATTGGGGAGAATGTCTCTGTGGTGGACAGTGTGTAGGACACCCCTGAGGTGGATGTTGAAGAGGACGACTCTGTGATAAAGAGTGGGGAGGACGTACTGGTGGTGGACAGTGGGAAGGACATCCCTGTGTTTGACTTGGGAGGTTTTACTGTGGTGAATAGTTGGGAGGACGTCTTTGTGGACAGTGGGAAGGATGCTTCTGTGGTACACAGAAAAACTTCCCCGTGGTAGACAGTTGGGAGGATTTCACTGTGGTGGACAGTGGGGAGGATGTCCTTCTGTTGGACAGTTGGGAAGATGTTCCTGTAGTGCACATGAAGACGTCACTGTGGTGGACAGTGGATAGGACTTCCCTATGTTGAACAGGTGAGAAAACATCCCTGTGGTGGACATTGAGGAGGACATTCTTGTGATGGACAGTTGGGAGGATGTCCCTGTGGTGAACAGTGGAGAAAACATTTTTTGTTGACAGTGTGGAAGACTTTCCTGTGGTAGACAGTAGAGAGGACTTCTCTGTGATGGACAGCAAGAAGGACATCCTTGTTGTGGACTGTGGAAATGATGTCCCTGTTGTATACAGTGGTTAGAACAACCCTGTTGAATACAGTGTGGAGGACATCCCTGATGTGGACAGTGAAAAAGACGTCCTTGTGGTGAATGGTGGAAAGGATATCCTTGGGATGATTAGTGGGGAGGACTCCCCAGTGTTGGACAGTGGGGAGGACGTCCTTGTGGTATACAGGAGTAAGGCCCTGTGGTGTACAGAGTGGAAATGATGTCCCTGTTGTGTACAGTGGTGATGAATTCTCTGTGGTGGACAGTGGGGAGGACATCCCTGTGGTGGACAGTGCTAAGGACATCTTTGTGGGACACAAGATGAGGTCTTTATGGTGGACAGTGGGGAGGAGGTACCTGTGATGGACAGCAAGAAAATGTTTCTTTGGTGGACAGTGAGGAGGACATCCCTGTGGTGGACAGTGCTAAGGACATCACTGTGGTGGACAGTGTGAAGGACATCACTGTGGTGGACAGTGAGAATTACCTCCCTTTGGTGGACATTGGAAAGGATCTCCTTGTGGTAGATAGTGAGAAGGATGTCTTTGTGGTAGACAGTGTGGAGGCCTTCCCTGTTGTAGACATTGGGCAGGGAGGACTTCATTGTGGCATACAGTGGGGAGAAGGTCCCTGTGGTAGACAGTGAGAAAAACTTTCCTTTTGTCGACATTGAGGAGAACATCCCTGTAGTGAATTGTGGGAGGGACATCTTTGTCGTAGACAGTGGAGAGGATTCAAATGTGGTGGACATTAGGGAATAAGTCCTTGTATTGGACCATGGGTAGGATGTTTCTCTGATGAACAGAAGGATGTCCCTTTGGTGGACAGTGAGGAGGACAACCTTGTGGAAGACAGTGAGGAGGAGGAACCTGTGGTGGATATTGGGGAGGACTTCCATGTTGTGGACAGTCTGGAGGACATTTCTGTGGTGGACAGTGGGAAGGATGTCACTGTGGTGGACTGGGGAGACAAAATGTATATCTTGGACTGTGGGGAAGACATCTCTGTGATGTACAGTGAATAGGACATCCCTGTCGTGGACAGTGGGGAGGACTTCCCTGTGGTCGATAGTGGGAAGGATTTCTTGGTGGTGGAAATTGAGGAGGATGTCCCTGTAGCGGACAGTGGAGAGGATGTCCCCTGTGTGGACAGTGAGGAGGACATTTCTTTGGCCGACATTAAGAAGGATGTCCCTGAGGTGGACTGAGAAGAGTACGTCTTTGTGGTGGACAACTGGGAAGACGTAATTGTTGTGGACAGTGGGGAGGACATCCCTGTGGTGCATAGGAGATTGTACTTGTGGTGGACAGTGGGGAGGACCTTGCTGTGTGGCACAGGAGTACATCCTTCTGGTTGACAGTGTAGAGGATCTCTCTGTGGTGGACACTGAGAAGAACATCCCTTTGTTGGGCAGTGGGAAGTTCTTCCCTGTGGTGGACACTGAAGAAAACATCTCTGTGGTGGACAGTGAGGAAGACATTATTGTAGTGGACATTGAGGAGTACTTATCTGTAGTGAAGTGTGAGAAGGACTTCTCTGTGGTGGACAGTGGGAAAGACTTTTTGTGGTGGAAAGTGAAAACTTCCTTGTGGTGGACATTGAGGAGGATATCCTTAATGTGGACATTGAGTAGGATGTCCCTGTAATGAACTTTATGGAGGACATCCCTGTTGTGGACAGTGTGGAGGACATTCCAGTGGTGGACAGTAAGCAGGACATCCTTGCTGTGGACAGTGGAAAAGATGTCCCTGTTGTTTACAGTGGGGACAACATCCCTGTGGTGGACAGTGTGGAGGACATCTCCATGGTAGAAGGTGAGGAGAATATCCCTTGTGTGAATAGTGGGGAGGAAGTCCCTGTGGGAGACTGTTGGGAGTTTTTAACTATGGTAGACAGGGGTGAAGATACCATTGTGGAAAGTGGGGAGGATGTTCCTATGTTGTACAGGAGGATATCCCTGTGGTTGACAGTGGGTAGGATGTCCCTTTGTTGAACAGTGGGTCAGATTTCTCTGTGGTGGACAGTGCAGAAGATGTCCCTGTCTTGCACAGGAGGAATACCTTGTGTTGGACAGTGAGGAGGAAGCCCCTGTGGTGGACAGTGGGGAGGATGTCCCTATGGTGGCCAGGATGATGTCTCTGTGATGGACAGTGGGGAGAACTTCCAGGTGGTAGACAGTGGAGAGGATTTTTTGTGGTGGACAATGGGGAGGATATTTCTTTCTTGGACAGTGTGGAGGATGTCCATGTTGTGGTTAGTGGGGAGGACGCCCCAGTGGTATACAGGAGTATGTCCCCATGGTGTACAGTGTATAGGACGTTGCTGTGCTGGACAGTGTGAAGGATATCACTGTGGTGCAAAGCAGGGGGGAAGTACCTGTGCTGTACAGGAGAGAGGACATCCATGTGGTGGTAATGGGGAGGGCCCCTCTGTGGTGGACAGTGGAAAGGATATCTCTGTAGGACACAAGATGAGGTTTTTATGGTGGACAGTTGGGAGGATGTCCCTGTGGTGGAAAATGGGGAGGACTTCCCTGTGGTGGACAGTGGGGAGGACATTTCTGTGGTGGCAATTAGAAGGACATTCCTG